>NW_027465630.1:0-20429 GCF_043290135.1 Rhipicephalus microplus | reverse complement strand
ATAGCAAGCAGGAAGAACAAATTGCACCGAAGCAAAAATCGGAGGGGGGGGGGGCTACCATGTTGCAGAAATAGTCGCCATCTTTTTAGGGCTACAAGAGTTTTTTTTAGGTTTGCCAGAAACCTGTTATGCGACAGCAACGAATGGCCCTCCGTGACCCCCATGGGGATAGCAAATCCTGTTGATGTTGTTTGAAAATAACGAGCATGCAGTTGGGCCTTAAAGTTTCGTATTTGCAGAAAGCTACCGTCGGTTGGCGCGGGGGAAGTTGCATCACCTTCGCTCGCTGTGTGCTTATCAGCTGCGATGTCTCTAGACTCACATCATTCGTGAACCCCGCTGTGGCGCATAGATAATTAAAAAACACTGGGGACGTGCCGAGAACAGATAGAAAGAAAAACAATACAGCACGTGGCGTGGGCGAAAGAGAATAGGGAGCGAGCCGAGATGGCCGAGGGGGTCGGCATAATAATAAAAAAACAGAGCTTGCCTAAGTATTTAGGGTCTTGGCGCCGTTCTCACTGTTATGTCATTATCCTTTAATTTCTTGGCAGTGTGAGAGTAGTTCATGTTAGACGTTGCTCTTTCTTACATTCCCTAACGTGTTTTAGCACAAGGAATCACGTTTTAGACATGCTCTCACAGCTGCTTCCATATCTTCATAAGATTTAATTAGGCATGAAAGGGCATAACGAAACAAGCAAGATGATTGTGTTTTATCACATGAACATCACGTCATGCAAGCCTCGAAATTTCTAACGTAGTCTTTGTGCTCTCGCGGGCATTCCGTTAGCTTGACATAAACTAAATATTGCATCGCATCAGTGCAGAACACTTACCGTTGGCAACGTGGGAAAAGCGAAGCATTGGGCCAGATAGTTCTTTTTTCATTCGGAAACTGCGTTACAGTTAATGCGAAATACAAAGTTAGGGAGTACACATAAACGAAGCGGTAAACACAACCGCATACTTTCAACTGAATTTATTCAAAAAAACTTTAAACTATGAGCCAGCGAGTAACGCCTGAAGACAGTTCAGCAATATTGCCGCTCTCACCTCCACAGTTTCATCGTAAACCAATCTTTCCCTCTCCTGGAAGACATTTTAGATGCGGAGCATCTTATACTCGCGCCTTGTAGTGCGCCGTCCGCGCCGTCCACAGCGCTTCTCGAACATTCGACAGCTGACGCGCGCGCATGCGCCGTCGCGCCGTCGCCCACTCTTCCACCATCTGTGCATCCCTTCCTCCTCTACACACCGCGCGCGCTTCACTCCTCCACCATCTGTGCACCCTTCCTCCTCTACACACCGCGTTCGACATCTACAATTCTCCTGATTTTCCAGTGGACGCGCATGTGGCGTCGCACTTCGAGAACATTCAACAGCTGACAGTGCATGCGCCGTCGTGCTGTATATATACTCAAGGTCGGCGCTCGCTCGCTCAGTTGCCGCTCGTCGGTTGGTTTGTACGGCGCGTCGACGTCCAAGGTCGCGGTGAAATGAATTCCAACGAATCCACAAACACAATGATCGACGTCCCTTCGACCAGCGCGCCCTTTCGCATACGTGTGTACGTGTTCACTCATTTAACACCCCCTCCTACAACCACGTTAACCAATTTAGCCATCGACCCAAGTAAGTCGCAATTTAACACCCCATTTCACAACCACGTTAACCAATTTAGCCATCGACCCAAGTAAGTCGCACTTTAACACCCCGTTAACCAATTATATGCTCCGCGTCCTCCTCAGTGTTCCCCCGAGGGAAGCTGCGGGCAATTTTTTTACCATCAAGTTTTTTTAATGAACTCAGTCTACAGTTTGCGTTTTGATTGTCTACTTCTTTTCATGTCGTCTCCGTATTTCGCACTAACTTCGTATTTCGCACTAACTGTAGTGAAGTTTTTTTAATCACACTATTGACAAATCATTACATGACTATCGCGTTGAGAATGTCACGTACGTATAGAAATGCACTAAAGTGTCTCGGGGATCCCGTGGTCATTTCGTAATGCTAGGCTAGTACCTAAATTTGCATGACGTCACACTTGTGCGTGATCGACATCAACAGGGAGTTGAGAGAAGCCTATCATGAACTACACACCTAATACCTCTTAACGCACATGACAAGGTGCCATCATGATGTCATGATGTTCATTTCATTTGCTCGCAAGAAATCAATGTAGCGCACAATAACGCCAATGCATGATGAATAAGAATGTCATTCGATGACACGAACGTTCATAGCGCACATGTAATCTGTTGAATAACAGGAAGAACACAAATGGCATAATACAAATCTCGTGAAGCAGTCTCGGTTGCGTCGTCAGCATAAGATACACAAGAATGTACTTGTATACGCGGCTAATGTGCGAAGAGAATAGCATGCACGTACTTTGGGGCTCTATTTACCTTTAAGCCAGGCACTGTGATATCGGATATCCTCACTTACTGCTTCGTGAATATTCCTGTTGTAAATTATCATGCCATAATAACCACTCAGCGTGTTTTGTTTTGTGTTATTGTAAATAAATTACGTTTATATAAAATTCTAATATTTCTGGCCGTAAAATTTGTTACATTATTTGCCAGTTATGACATAACGTATCTGTACAACCCGATATCTAATGTGTTTTTTTCTTTAAAGCTGTACCTGGATGCGGTGATGTGAATGGGCAAAGTCCAGGTGAGATTTCAGTGCGCTTCACCCTCAATACATGTGCAGTCTAACCCACGTATAACAATACTCTTCACAACAAGAACGTGTGGCCACTTGATGTTCATGTTAAACTGTAACACAAGGCAAAACCTTTGAAAACTATATATATATATATATATATATATATATATATATATATTAGCAGAATTTCAATTCATCTTGTTGCCTCTACCCAAATCCCAGCAACCACTGCCTGCTAATAGGTCCTCTCTCAGTTATGTCCTCTGTATTAAAAAACTTGCGCGCCTTTCTGTACGCACTTGCTATTGCAAGAAAATTATTAAGCATTATTCCGCAAGAAGGAAATTTTAGAGTCATCTACAACAAAACGTGGGTCGACAGACAAAACGCCGGTTTTAGCCAGCGAGATAAGCAATGCGCTGAATATGTTATTAGGTATTATCGCCAGCTGCTATTCTAATAGCCGGTAATAAGCACTCTTCCAGAATATCTAGCTGTGAATGGTGACTTATGCGGTTGATATGAACGGCCTCTAAAAAATTGCACTGGAGTAATTCATAACGCATTCATAGATGAGATAAAGATTTACTGCAGTCGTCAAGAGAAAACAGACAACGATGAATGCAAATCTGAGCAGCCGAGCACTAACACGCAATGGATTTTTGGTTTATTTCCATCGCATTAGTACACAGTTCCCTACAATGTGCATCTGAGAAATGGCATATGTAAAATGTGTTTGTCCATGTGTTCATAGACAGAAATTTTGCTAACAGCCACCACCGTTCCGTAGGTTTGTCGTTATTTTTTTGTACTGACTTACAACGAGTCTCCAAATACCCCCCTTTTCACATTTCCTTAAAAGATCGCCTTTACAGCGGAGTACTATGAATCATATTTTTTTATAATAAACCACAATGTAACAGTGTACTGCATGATGTTCTGCGTGACAGACAGGAACTAAAGTGTTCTTTTGACACCTAGCATATATCTCTGGCATTCCACGTCAATTTCAAGATGAAAAACAAGAACAAAAACTCAAATGTGAATTCTTTTTCAATTCGAACTTTTGCAGCCACGAACTCTTCGACGTCAAGCACAGGTATGTAAGAAACGTTTATTCTTTATGACCTTCACATAACAGACACCGCAAGAGCGCGGTCACTCGACTGAGGATGCGCTCAGGGAAGAGCGTAGGTGAAGAACTAAACTATATATTGTCGCTGGTACAGTTGGTCTGCACAGCCACAAGTGTAGAAATGCCTCTCTGAGATTTATAATCTCTGTACCTAACAATATTGCCAGACCTAATATTTGGCGCTCTTGAAGTGAGTGCGCTGTCATTGGTGAACAATGTGATGTAGCGCTCAAGCTTGCTTCAAGATATAAGACACTTAAAAGTAACATTTTTACTGCTATAGCAGGAATTGCTTTTGGCAAGTTCCCTTACATTGCACATAGAGGATGCGTTTACAAATAATTTACGCCAGCCATGGAGCAACAAGTTGCCTTCGTGAACTGTTCATTTCATGCCCTTGGTTCCAGCTCAACCAATGTTAATATCGATGGTCTAATTTTCAATTGCTTGATTTGAAATGACAATGACGAGCGTGACTACGTTGTGAGGTGTCTCTAAGCCGTTGCAATCATTCAGCTCCTGATGTGCTGCGCTAGGCAGTCGTATACGGAAATATTCATTGCATGGCTTCCTTGTTGCTGGTTTTGGAATAACACAGTTGGCACCATCACAATGCTTACCTTTAATATTGAACGAAATGTCACAATTTGCATGCTGAAAAGTATTCCAGTGATGAAAATGATTTTAATGCAAATTGTATGAACCATCATGTCACCCGCTGCAATAAAGATGCTCTTATAATGTTTGGGCAAATGAAAGGGTGAGTAAGGCTCTCACATGTTATATACCCCCAAGCAGGCTCACTGATTCTTACAGCAAACCATGGCGATCACATTTGGTGATAACAGTACCACTTGAAGAAAATAAAGCTTCCCATTGAGAAAAAAAGGATTATTTTCAAGAAACCAACACCCGACTCTGTGCGTTGCCGCAGTGCGTGAATCGAAGACAGAACAGATCGTCGTCTTCCTGATTGTCACTTTTTTTCCAACAAACTCGTCGCTCGCCGAAGTCTTTGAAAAAGTTCAGTTGCAGTGACCCGTGCAACGATAGTTTTAGCTGGCCAAGATTTTGCCTCGTCAGCTTTTTTTCTCTTTTCGTTTAAGGCTCACTGCAACTCACTTTCCAGCATTGCTTTCGAAGCAAGTCATCGTAACCAAGCAGTAGCCCGGTCGAGTTGGTGGAGATGTGTGGTGTTGACTAATCAGTCTCTTCACAAGTACGCCATCCTAGCCCTGTCCACCAGGCATAGTTCGACTTTAATTCAGGTGTGGGTGCTCCATTTGTGAGAACGCCAGCAGCGTTCTGTTTTCCGGAACTCTTGTTCCTTTTAACTGGGGAAGACTTCAACCTGCCACCTGGGTAGCATAAACGAAATGTCGTCTGCAGTTTGCTATCGGTCTTTTGCCAAACTGTTTTCTTAGCGTTTCCCGCACCACACGATAACATGTCGGTTTTAGTATGCCCAACCAGTCCCGGGGCTTTTTATATTCTTGCCTCCGGCTTGAATGGTAAGTACGGAGGCTGCTTAGATTAATTACCAAGATCACATGGATATCTCGAATCCTACACGTGTTACTGCATTGAAGCACATAATATCTTGTTGGGGTCTTCGGAAGAACCAGCTTCTGTGTTTTCGCTTCAGGTCACATCATATTCCTTGGACAATATTCTTATGTGTTCCATGTCATTGTTGTTCTCTACAGTGATTTTTTAATCTTCACTGCCGCTTTCAGTACAATAACCTCGGTGCCATAAAAGGAGTTATCACACAAAGTTGCTGGTCCATGTAGCGTACATCTTAAATAGGTCTCAATGGATTTTAGTCCATTTTCTAAATTCTAAATGATTCCAGTGACAAAGCGCCAGTACTAGTCACTACCAATAAAGATGTCAACAGCGTTCGGGCTCATAGCTTGGTCGAAGTCAGAGATGTAATTTCCTTACAGTGTTCGAGCTAGCCGAGGGGTTCTCTAGACAGCCGTACAATGATTGGTGGCTGATCTTCGTCGTGACGAGGGCTTCTAGCTGAAGTGACGCACAGAACTCAGAGTGACAGACACGCGTGGAAAGTACTTCTCTTCATGTTTTCCTCCAAAATATCTGACCGGAAGCCCTCGTGATGAAGTACTCGACAATGTAACTTCTCAACTAATCTCCTCGTCACGAAACAGTGCTGCCTGCTTGCGCCAAATGAAACTCAAACTAGAACTTTGCCTTCTTCGCCAGCTGCCCAAGCAGCAGCACTTTGTTGATATACGCGCCATTTCAAGTTGTCAGTTACACTAACTTGGACTTCTTCTGGTTTTGGTAACCTGTCGAAAGTGGTAGTCAATTTCATCATCCGTGGGTCACACATTGTATCCGCAGGGCTTTCATTGCACTTGGTACGTTTGAACTTTCTCCTGCAATATTTTGCCACTCGATGTTTCAAGGTGCAGCGGAAGCAGTGACCGGTGCATAGTACGCGCTTTTTCTTATCTTCTTGACATACGTAAAAGCCGCACTACTCGGTGGAGTCACAGAAAAAGCAGGCGTTATTCTGAGGAACTGGTTTTATGGATGAGGCCAAACACTCCATGGTTGATTGGTGTCGTGAATACTGCGTCGCCCTAGAGCGAAAATCTTCAACTTGGATCTTCGACACGTCCTCTCTTACATAAACTTACAGGACTGTTTGCTCTTCAACCTGAACTTCCGTTCGAATAAAATGCAGTAATAAATATATACTTACCTTCTATTGATGAGTGTGCTGTCTTTCTGGACTGGATACACAGTACGTTGGCGTGTGTCACGTTATGATGTCGCCCGGCTCAGTTTTGTTTGAGTCAAGTGGAATGGACACAAGAAGGGGACACGGAGTGTGGCACAAAAGCACCCTTCCTTACACACTCAAGCACACACAGTGCACGGAGAAGAATAACAAACTTTAAAAACCATTCGGTCCCTCATAACACGTTTAACGGTCTAAAGCTGGCGGTGGCTTACGTGCAGTCGAACGCTGTCAGAAGGTCATCGCTTTGTGGAACGCTCAGCAGGGATGTTGGAAGCGCCTTCTTGGCGAAGCCCATTGTTGGCGAGGAGACACATACCGCCAGGCACTCCTGACACACCCAGCCTCCTCAGACCTGTGTGATGGTGACGTAGAAGACGGGCTTTTGCGAGCCCGCCTTATTAAAAATTGGCGGCGTGACGCTGGCCTGTCCCGGCCACTCGCTGCACTGTCCGCCAGCTGGAAGACCGGAGCACAAATACGGTAGCTCGCCGAGGGAGAGACTCGGGCGGCTATCGACGTGTTGCAGTCCTGCAGCAGGACTTAGGCTGCTCCAATCATCCACCGTCTTCTTCTCGCCTGCGAGGTTTCATTCTTGTTCTTGGGCACTTATTGAGTTCTCTTGTGTTGTCGCCAAGATTTTGGCTCATACCCACAAGTGGATTGGCCACACTGTACCTTAAAATAGAAATTTTTTACACAACAATTGATAGAAAGGAGAGAAATTAGATAATAACAATAATATATGTTTCTTTAAAAAAGGTGAAAAGTGCAGAAGATTTTGATACAAAAATATATAAAACAAATTAGAAAAAATGAAGAAGAAGGACAACGATTTGGATATATCTGGCAGTACCACTAGCAGCGTATCCTTCCAGCTGCCTGAATGAATTTATATGGGCTTGACTGAATAGCAATGCGGCCCGCACGCAACTGACTGGCTCCAAACATCCAATATGGCATCCCCTCGTGCACTTCTGTCTTCTCTTCTTTCTCCCAGTTTTCTTTTTTGGCCTTTCGCACATTCGTTCTCTTGTCCTGATTTCTTTCCACTTCATTTGTCATCCCTGACATCATGCGATGGTCTTGTTGAAGATGAAGATGATAATGCGAGGAAGCGACTTCAGCAGGATGCGTCAAATTGGCTTTAATTTCATTTTAGTTTCATTTAAGTATCCTGCCGCCCGGTTCCTGGCCCATTCTCATCTGTAAGTGAGCGCTATCCGAGATCATCAGCATCAGCATCAGTGGTAGGACATTGCGGAGTGAGTGCCCTAGATCCGATACTTCGAGACGTTTGAGGGTGCGCGTCCGACATTAAACTGTGTCGTAAAGTCTTCGAGCTTCTCGAAGATTGCTGGACGACTGGACAGGTCGCATTTGGATGAGTTGCTGCTTGTGAGCCTGAAAGATAACGTCGCTTTTAGCAAAGCGCTCTTTTAAAGTATCCAGGGCATCACAATAGAAGCTTTTCGTTGCTGGTATACCGGCTATAGCCCACGTCGTGTTACTGATCAGAACTAGAACGTAAACAGGTGAACCGGTCTACGTCGATGAGCCTACCGTTGTTGGAGATCAGTTCACTAAACTTCTAAAAAAGAAAAGACGCCCATAACGACAGTTGGCCATCAAATTTCATAAGGTCGATTTTCGAAAGCTGCATGGCGAGATGGGGCGTGCGTTGCACGAGTTTGTGGGTGTTGTCGGTACTGCTTGGTTTTGAGAATGTTGCAACTGCCGTATCTGATACAGCTGATGCATTTTCTATTGAACTTATGCCTGATGCTAGGGCTGTTACAGAGTAATGCAAAGAATTAAACATACTCTGACCGACAATGGTTCATTTAAAAGGCACTATAAGTTCGAAGGGCACATGCGTGTTTCCTTTTACACATTAGCTTGTGCGCATGGAGCTCTTCCTAACAGCAGGCTTTTTTTCACATTTCTGTTGATTAACTTTTACAACCTATTTATTGCAAATCCAAAAGAAATTTCTCGTCTAGAAAACCGACAGCACAAAAACCATTTCTGTCCGCTGCAAATGGTTGTAATCATGTGAACTAGCCTTTTCTAGAGCTGAGTGGGAGCAGATAAAAACCACTGCTACTCTTACTATTCTTTCGCCCTTAGTTGAAACTTTAATTTTTTGGCTTGATTCCCTACCAGCTGTGGCCACATCGTCAACGTCTAACACACCGTCAACCACGACCACAACGTCAACCACGACCACACAGGCAACGACGACTACATCATCAACCTCGTCCACTCCACCATCCACCACCACATCGTCCACGACCACCACACGAGGTAAGGGCAGAGCGAAACCTGACTACTACAATCGACTTTTGATCATTTGTACATCGCTTTTACAGTCAATGACATTCTATGAAGTATACCCCATAAAATAGTGTGGATCAAATTTTTTATGGTGTTCCTACTGAACAGCAATACAAAGTGCAGCATGTCTTTGTGATCTTCCGGAATCAGAGATATAGTAGTCACGCATTCACTTTACGTATTCGACTAGTACCTCTTAAAATTGGCAAGTCAGATTTACACAGGAAGTACAATAACGTATGTTTCATGGCGTCCCACTTCTGAAACAGCTTTACGAATGAATGCGCGGTCTTGGAAAAAGAAGAAAATCCTATTTCCGCAGCCCTTGCCAGTGCACGGCTAAGCGTCTTGTAGAGGATAGGAGCAGTGCAGATATAAAAGAATATAGGAAGATTATAGATACACAAATAGGACAGGCAAGGGACGAAAAAGGGAGGATATAGAAAAGTTGGGAGCTGGTCGAAGAAGTCCGAGGATGGGGCACCACACCAGGACAGCTTAGCGGCGTCAAGAGGTTGCTGAGGACGAACTAGTCGGTGGGAGGTACGCTGGCGTCGGAGATCGCGGGCGGAAAACCGGTCAGCTTGAAACCGTTCGAGCAACTCAGCTTTACGCAGTTTATCGCACACTGTTTCGAGGGAGTGGAGAGGGGAGAGGGAAGGGAGCAGTCACAATTGTAATGCCACGGACCTATACTGAAGTTAAGGAAGGCTGTATTGATGCTAGTATTATGTGAGGTGTCACTTACCCGAAATGAGATACCATTATGAGAGATGCTCATCTTGTGTTCTTTAACGTGTCCTGACATAGAAAAGCGCACAGACCTCCAGCACTACGAATATACAGAAATGAGGCCATCGCAGCTGGGATCCGACCAGCGACCTTTGAGACAACAGCTGGGTGCGCTATTTGAAGAGTGGCGGACAAGCCTTTGGTAAAAGACGCTGCACGGTGAACTTTATCGGTTGCGTTTGTTTTAACACGAGAGTGTTTTATGGCGAGGTCCACCACGACTCCAATGAAGTAGTTTGTAACATATGACATTGTAAAATATATACAACAGACTTTAAAGAAGAAAAAAACAATATGTGAATGCTCTTCCATGGGGCGTCGAACCAGTGACCTCACGTACAGCATCGCTCGGCACTAGCCAATATATACGCCCCAGAGCGCATATAGCCAGGAGTACGAACAGCAGGCCAAATATATACACCAGATACAATTGGGCGGTCCTTGGAGCTTAGCAGGTTCAGCGTGTTTTCGTCATCAATAATGATATGGCCCGACAAGCGTGCGTAGGGCCCGCTCTCAAGGTAGATCGCCTCTGGCGTTTTGAAGAGCGCCGCCTCTAGGCGAAGCGGGATCTCTCCTGCGTGCGCGCTTATCAGACTCGTGTTGCGTGTCGCACGAAGGTCACTTTGCTCGCTGCCGCGGCCGCATTCACGAGAGAAGTACGGTGCTCTCACACATAGACGTTAGAACTGTGACAGCTGTTCGCCCTTGTCTTGTGTGTACTTGTGCGCTCGTATCGTGCGCCTTTTTTTTCTGTTTCTACAGGGCGCTTTGAGTATCTAGCTGGGTCAGGTGTTAGTCTGCGCTCATCCTGTGTGTGGTCGTTTCGTGAGTTGCGCGCTGATATTTTCTAGTTGCGGCTATTTGTCGTTCCTCACGCGATTCAGCAGTTTGTTGCTGTATCATCTAGTCCTTCGGCCTTGAGGTGAAGCAATGCCTATTAAACGCTCAATGACCTCTCGGAAGACATGTTTCACTTTCTTGTTTTACCGATCTATAGAAAGGGGTATCAGTCACATTTTTATGTCTCCTACGTTAATTCGCGATCCTTCAGGCTAATTTGTCAGACCAACAAACTACGCCTCCGGGGACGCTCCTAAAGTATTAGCGTGAATCATAATTGCCATAGTCTCATTGTTCTCTCAGCCAGAGGCTTAAAACACGCATCACTTTAATTGTTGGATATACTCAGCCGCCAATTTTTTGTTGCAAAAGGGAATTAAGGACAGTATCTAGAAACGTATTACGCAGTGCAGTACAAAAAAAAAACACTGCTTGAGATGTAGAATGTTAACGTGTTTCATCTGTAAAATCAGATTTTAAGTGCGCGTGTCGTGCATGAAGCAACCGAAGGTGGGGGAGGGGGGAATGAACAAGACACCACCTAATAATGATCATTAAAATTATAGAACTTTCCATGTCTTTCAGTAATTTTAGAGGACAATATGACGTGATAATTGCGGAAACATGTAGAAAATATTCTTCACAATAACTTAAATCTGCATGCTCATTCTGAAATGAATATTTTGTGCTGTAGTTTTGTCACGAGACGTCGTAGCCTATTGAGGTGTCCCGCAAAAAAAAAACAGTGCTTGCGACAAGTCTGGTATATGTTGGCTACCCGGACAAGTTATAATTATTGAGAGAAGTGAGTAAATCACGTGAGTGGCATTAAAAGAAACAAACATTTTATGCGCTATGAAGCCGTGGGCTGCATATCACACTTCATGGGCGGCATTGTTACATCTGAATAGTAGTATTGCCTCACATCACTCTATGCGTAATATTCTTGCGCGTTACGTGCCAGGTTTGTGCTGTGAATCTTCGAAAGAAATGCTTTCTAGCGAGATTGTCTACAACCGTAGTGCATAATTTGAAAGGCGTACTTGATTAGTGTTTAGTGAAAGTTTGATTCAAGGCTGCACGCTTGAGACTGAGATGTATAAAACGTAATTTTAGTTGCCGCATAATGACATTTAATAGAAGATACTAATAAACATGTCCATTTCGTTCAATGTCAGCAGAGTGCACGAGAAGTATACTCGGAACTAAGCAACAGCATAGATATAAGCAAGGTCTTATACATTTTAGACTAGTGACAATGTTGCCACCGACACAATAATAGTGGTCGACAGACATATTCAATCTTGAAGAGTCGTCTTAAAATCTAAACACTAAATACACATATACAAAAATAAATGTTACGCCTGAAGGGCCAACCTATGTAGAAGTAAAAAAAATCATCATGCTGATTACATCAACTGCGTTAGTTTGTCCTAATATTCATGCTTAGACCGTAAATCGGATAATATAGAAAAACACCTAACAAACTCTGTTCAGCTTAACGTGTCACCCGTACAGGACGGTCGTCCTTTAACATGTAAGTAGATACATGTGAAAGATTCCGTCAAGAGGACACATAGACATAATTAAAGAACGTTAACATTTAGTACACCTATAATGTCCTGTATTTCTTCATTACGTGGTCCATTTGAACAGCCCTGTTATGACGAGCCTTGTTTTACATACGCAGCTTTGGCGCACGAAAAAAAGGAAGTTATGAAATGTGAGAGTGTTTCATTTTTGTTCAATTATTAGAACAAAGGAGAAACCATCTTCATGTTGTCACCATTCAGTAAACATTCCTTCTTTTGCTCTCAAAGGTTCTCGTCAAGTTGGCAAAGGAAAATATGGTAAGTGTATTCTAATGTTGCGAGCGGTAGCGTTTCAGGTGAAACGCATCAAGTTTTTATTGAAACATACTTTGTCACGTTGGTTGTCTGCAATTTCACTTTTCGCCTCTATCTTTCCTCGTTCCATCTTTGTCGCTTTTTACTACGCAACATACAGAAATCATCCGTTTGTTACACATCATATTAGTTTACATGAACAAAACAAAATATCATAAGTTATGTGCAAATGTATAAAGGGCCTATAGAGGGTGTTTCAAGAAGCGCGTCCGATAATCATCAAATATAAAATAATGGCAATATTTGTGCGCCACCTGAATACTATGTTTTTTTTTTCGTTATGGGATACATCTTAACATAACTAGACATAGACGTCAAGGCAGCAAATAAATACAATTGATGAATTAACATTTTAAGTCATATAGACACGCTACATGGGGCAATCATTATCAATCCTGCAAGGAGGCCACATGGCTTTCGCAGTCTAAAAAATGAACCTCTGGTAAATCTGCGAAGCCATCATATTTCACCAAATTTCTCAGCAAAACCAAAGATTCGATGAGCGCAAGTAGCAGACCATCAGAAGTGCGCTACTGTTCAGGACGGCGAATGCAAATGTGTTCTGCATTCATTAAAGTACGTAAGCTACGCGTGCTGTTATTGTAAACGGCTTCCACAGAACCACCCGGAAAGTCAGGTCAGTGCTTGATGCGACGCCAATGCCGCTTCTGTGCGTTCCAAATGAGTGATACATTTGCGTTCTTCACAGTTTGAATTTTGTTCTCGCTGGTAAAGATAACCGCACGTCAATTAAGTGGGGTTTAGCGTCGCCAAACCACCATTGATATTTGCTAATAATTACCAGTGGCTGCATTTTTGCAAAATTAAAAAGTGGTCACTGATTTTCTTTAATTTGAGTCCCAAGTTACTGACTGAGCTAACACCTATCCACACTAATTTGTTGTTAACCATCTCATTACATTATTTGCTATCGTAGTTGACGCTGCCGCTTCACAAAAAGCAATTATTAAGGCATCGTCTGAATATATACCTTCTTCTATCTCCTTAGTTTTGTGCATTGCGGTACACAGTTGCCACACTACGGTGGTCTAGTGGCTAAGGTACTCGGCTGCTGACCCGTAGGTTGCGGGATCGAATCCCAGCTGTGGTGGCTGCATTTCCGATGGAGACGGAAATATTTTAGGCCCGTGTGTTCAGATTTTGGCGCACGTTAATGAACCCCAGGTGGTCGAAATTTCCGGAGCCCTCCCCGACGGCGTCTCTCATAACTATATGGTGGTTTTTGGACGTTAAACCCCACATTTCAATCAAATCATGCGGTGCACAGTTGTTGAAACACCCTGCAGCTGCGTAACATGTGAAAATGGGAGGCCTTTCTTTTGAAAAGCATAGTTAGATGCGCAAATGGAAATACAAAAAGATATCTCATGAATTCAATTTCTTGTGTACGGTACTTCATCTCAGTCACACATCAATCTGCGATTAAACGCTCTATCACCTTCACACAACAGGGCTCTTTGAGAGTGACCACGGACGTGAACAAAGAATAACAACACGCGTGTCTTTTGACCGCAAATGGTGAAACGGGTGTCCTTCTCTCCACTATCTGTGTTTATAGGGCTGCACTTTATGAGATGACGGCGTTCAGCACTCACTGCTGTAGGCTTGCCTATATTAGTTGTACCGTGCATTTCGGCTTTGCAGAAGACACTGAACCGGCATGATCCCCAACAATGTATGCTTACTGAAAAAGTCTGTTTTATGTCTTGCTTCCTACTGCGACTTCTTAACGCTGACTGAAGCAACACGGTTATGGCTGTTATTACATTCTCTTTCACGCATGGGAGGGTACGTTGTTTTGCTGTGGACTTCCTAGCACAAACGCCGCTTTACACTCAAATAACAATCCGCATTTTTGGAATGAAGTGTCTGGTGATACATAACTTCAGCAATGACACCTATAATGGCGAATATGGGATTGTAGGTCACTCGGTGCATTCCATATGTGCCACATTCGGCATGTCCTGGACGGCCGGAAGGCATAATCACCTTTAGAAACGCTCGTTACATTAAAATATACGCACCCCTGGTGCCAGAAATATTAATCTCCCAGCATTGCAACGGCTGTGAGCGGGAAGGTATTATAACACGAGTCGAGCAAGTGAAAAAGGAGAACGACAAGAGCCCGCTGAGGCTGCTCACTTGCAATAAATTGAGACACAACTCTATTGTAAAAGCAAATACGATCCGCCGTGCACGTCTAGTGGTTATACTTGACGGCTGACACGAAAAGGTGTGAAAACAATTTCCGCTGCTGCAGCATGATTTTTTATGACGATAAGATACAGGAGGACTAAGTATTAACACTGAGATGTACAATATAAGACGCCAAGAACTGGACATTTTGGGAGCTTGTAAGTCAATGTGAATTTACAAAACCGCGTGTTACGTATATCAGCCGTGCGTTTCTGCCAGCCATCCATCAAACATCCACATTTGCCCCCAAAACTGGCTTCATAGTTGAAATAAGCTACGAGATTTAAAGCATGAGTGACTAGATCTTCACTAACCAGTCCACCTTCGGCCCAAAAATTTAACATAGGCCAGGACATTTGTAAGTTGATGCGATATCTAGAATGAGTGCCATAAAAGCACCCACCATACGTTAGTTGGAGAAATAGTAACTCTTAACTTGTCTAAGTCTGCGTGCCGAAACTACCATACGAACATTAGGCACGCTGTAGTGAAATAATCTGGGAACTCTGACCATATGATATGTGAAACGCACTCAGACGACGCAATGAGTGGGCCTCTAGCGCTTTGGTTACATCGAAGTTTGACCGATCATGTCGCGATCTAGATCACCACCTACGGGTCAGCAGCCGAGCCTGAAAAACAACACACCGCCGCGCCCGTTATCGTCCGTGGGAAGTGTACCAGTGGAGCGGCGATCCGTTCACGTGTCATAAGCACTTCTGCAGAAACCTGAGATGAATAAAGAAGCAAAAAAACGTCTATCATGTGATTATAAACGCAAAATATTTAGTGGCAGTAATATTGAATTGCCCAACAAATTAATATCAGGAAAACACGGAACACGCAGTACAGTCACAGCAGAAATTTAATGAATGGCATCTGTCGAGCCTTGTGCGAACTTTTTTAGGGTATCTATGCAAGGACATTTGCAAATTAGATGCTTCCCCATAACTGCGCAAAGTTTTGCCAAAAAAGTTATCACCATCCTATAATTCACTACTGCTTGGATGAGGAGCTTACGCACTACGCACCTATAAGACAGTATGTGCCCTTGATTGATACAGTGGACTATAATAATTATCCCTGAGCTTTTCTAATAGGCAGGTAACTCGAAATCATACGTTTGTTAAGCGATTCACATTGGGTAAGCAAATCGCAATGTGCTTCCTGGCCGCTATTTCACTCTTATGTCATGCGTGTCCGTCAGTAGAATTTTTTGTCAGGCCTAGGCGAACAAGTAACGGAGCTCGACTGTTATCCCAGAGCACGGGAGATGGTAAACTTAAACCTTAAACTTAAACCTATACTAAAAAACAGCACATTAACTTCATGGATTGAGGCCTACCTTTCTTGTTGAAATCAAATAGTTTCTATAGATAACGTCCAGTCTGATTCACGACCGGTGAAATCGGGAATCCCTCAGGGCTCCGTGCTTGGGCCACTTCTTTTTTTAGTATTTATAGACGACATCGCCAATGACATCCCGGTTTCTATCAAGATATTTGCAGATGATTGCATTCTTTATCAGGAAATACGTAGTGCAGACGACCAGGTTCTTTTAAACGCAGCGTTAACAAAAATATCTTCTTGGTGTGCAGTGTGGCAAATGAAGATTAATGAAAAGAAAACGGTTGCTATGACCGTTACGCGCAAGCGGCTTCCTTTGAAACACTCGTATTCCATCAATGGTCAAAAACTATCGTTTGTTAAAACCTATAAATATTTGGGGGTTGTATTAAGTGCAGATTTTAAGTGGAATGAGCATGTTGCTTACATTGAAAAGAAAGCTTTACAGAAACTAGCATTTCTAAGACGTTCTTTGCGCAAATCTACTCCAAAGTTAAAATTAATTGCGTATAAAACTTTTATCCGTCCAATCCTCGAGTACTCATCTGTGGTTTGGGACCCTCATAGCCAAGTAAATATTAAAACACTTGAAATGATTCAAAGAAAAGCAATCCGATTTGTATATAATCGTTACAGTGCTCTTACGTCACCCAGTGAACTGTTAAAAAAAGCTGACTTGGATACATTGCAGGCAAGACGGCAACACGATCGATTAAAGTACATGTTTCTGCTTTACCACGACAAGCTACGCATAGACAAGCACGCGTACATAAAAACGGTTCACCGCCGATCAACTCGTTCCGAGCATCCAAAAAAACTGAAGGAATATTCCTGTCAAACGAAAGCCTTTAAAAACTCATTTTTTCCACGCACTGTCACTGATTGGAATGCTCTTTCTGCCGATCTGGTGAACTGCGAGACCGTTCAGTCGTTCGTGGAAAAACTTAAACACCAGCAACCCGCTTGACTTTGATCTTTCTTTGCGCTTCGCCCTCTATTATTTCACCGCGCATCCTGAACAGGCCTTCATTTATGTTCCACTTTCTATCACTTTTCTCATATCAATGCGTTGTATTTTTGAAATGTTGTCGATTTTTGAACTGTTATATTATGTGTGTTTCTTAGTTCTGAGTGTACAGATGTTTGTCATCATAGTTTTTTTTTGTACGTGTACGCGTAAACCAATGCAATTGTGTAAGTAATAGCGTCTTACTTTGATGCACTAGTTCTTGATGATGTAGCTCTACGTGACGTGTTTCCTTTCCTGTTGTATCTTCATATGTTTCCTTTTTTGTATCACCCACCCCTGCCTAAGGCCTCATGTGTGAGGCTGGCAGTACTTCTGAAATAAATAAATAAACTGGTTACGGCGGCCGTATTTCTACTGGTGTGAAGGGCTAGGTGTCGGTGCACTTATATTTAGTCAATGTTAAATATCTTCTTGTGTTACAATTTTCTGGCCGTATGCTGGTTTCCGGACGCAAGAAATCCACAACAACATTACGCCCATCAAAATGCTTGAAGACCTGTACCGTGCCTGTTAAGCATACAAAACCAATTACCGCAAGGCTGCTGGATTTACGTTACATTGCCACCACCCGGTTTGATAGGCATCCTACAAGAGGACGCCAACTCTTGCATCTCACCCTACCTTGCCTGTATGCGTTCGTTGTCGACTACGGCGAGCGTATGGCGTTTGTGTATGGAACACTTTTTTAGTCATGTAACAGCGGTATTCTCAGACATGAACATCTTGTTCTGCACGTTTGTTTAAAACTTCATACATTACCACATTTGCACTGCAGATAGCTACGCATCGCCGTGTCATCACTAGTCCTTTATTTAAATAGGTAACTGTTAGTTGCCGACCACTAACGCACCTGGTGACTCAATTGACAAAAAATGTGTTAAAATGATCTGACAAAAAAAAAACGTCCTGACTTCTCAAGCCAAGCTAAAATATTGACTTGCAATTCAGTATTGCGGCTGAGGAAGCCGCAAGGGAAATTACAGCGCTGTGTTTACACCCTCCCTCGCCCCCCGCCTCGCAAGCGATTATCAACGTATCACATATTCATGTTATTGATATGAATGAACTCCCTCCTTCAAATGTGTAAAAACGTTTACACGCAGATGCTACCTTTATATTCAAAAATATTCTGCCTGAAGACGATCACACTTCCTTTCATAGATCCTTTCGTAAACATTGTTGAGTGGTGCGTGAAATAAAAAAAGCAGTGCAACGCGGATAATGCCGTCCGTTTATTTGAAAGAACAAAAATATTTTCGTAAAATTTTAACCACATAGTATGTAGAAGAAATGTTCGCCTAAGCTGAAGATCATTATTATTTGATGTGAAGCTTCGAAATGAACTGACATTCCTATTGAAACGCTTCGTATGCCATACCATTGATTCCATGTGTTAGGTTATGGGGCCCGTAAGCTTTTCATAAGAATCTTGCTGAAGGATACTGAATTTATGGATGGCATACAGAATGGTTTTGTAGGGCTGGCCAACACAATGCGTAACGGTCTGGGTGGAGGGCAAATTCTCGAAAAGCCGATACTCCAAGTGCCATGAGATGCAGCTTTGCTGACCAAGAGAGAATAAATCGCGCTAATTGCAGAAAGTTGTTGTCTATTGTCAACATATAATGTAACTACCAATAGATGATATAATAGTTACATGTAATCAATACAATAGGCAAATCATCAATAATTGTAAGACGTTATTTGTTACGTACCACCGTGGTCTAGTGGCTAACGTCTTAAGCTTCTGACACGCAAATCACAGAATCCCCATGCTGGTAGCCGCATAATGCTTCTCTGGTCAAAAAAGAATCTAGGATATCTGCTCAGTGGTACTAAAGAAAATATGCCTCGTAAGAGAACAGCTTAAACAAGCAACAGAAAAAATTAGAACTGTAACCTACAGTGCAATATTAAGGTTTACTATTATTTATTATCGACGCATTCGATGGTTTTCTTACCAAAACTAAACGGGTCAGCACTAAAGGCATGAGTTTGTGTCAGACTGGGGCCCTCAAGTCGGGGACATGCATACTGAACCTTACCTAATTGAACTTGCGCAAACCCACAAAAACTGTATGACTTATATTGAAAATAAGAAGAGACCATAAAATAAATTGCAAACACTTCTCCGTAACAGAAACCCTGAGTTGCCTGCGAAGCAGCCATGGGTTCACCCAAATTTTCGTGAAGAGGTGATTTTTATTTATCACCGTTGACGCTCATGGTTGCGCTCACAGCGGCTTTGTGTACCCTCACCTCTGCTGCACTCATGATAAAGCCTTCAATCATACCATTGAGTTGTGTGTAAAGGAGATCAGTAAGTGCATTCATCACAACAAAAGCTGTTATGAGATAACAACTCGGGTCACACGTAGTTGTCCGCTGCCGCCGCCACCTGTGTCCGTAACCATAACGCGTCAAATTAGAAAAAAAACCTAGCACAAATAACACGGTGGTGCTCAAACCCGGGTCCGCTAGGTGCCAGCCCAGTATTTAACCAACGAGTTACGCCGGTGCTTGTAACTTGTCAAACTTGCATTAGGCAGGCTTGTCCTAGTACCAATGACACAGTGGGGCTCGAACCCGAGTTTGCTAGGCGCCAGCACAGTATGCTACCACTGAGCTACACTGGTGCTTGTGAGTCGTCAAACTTGTCCTAGGCAGGCTTGATGTCGGGAAAACAATCACGTTAATGCGACTGATAAAGCATTTTAAACAGTAAAATAACAACCAGTCATCGCACAATGCGAATAGCGTAACCAGTGGACTGTCCAATGCTCCAAACCTTCACAAAGGCTTGTTCTTGTTCCCTTATTAACTTTGGTGCACACCCACTTCAGCCATAATTTCTCATTGTGGTCAGCCACTGCATGAACAATTGGCACCAAATTCCTTGCATGTGTTTAGTGGATACCACGCCTCTCAGATGAACGACGAAAAATAGCATAGCGAATGCCAGCCTACTGCGCAAATAAACCTAATAATAATGACCTAGTGGGTATTAAGCAACTGTGCTTGCAGTAGTTACCCAATGAGTGTTTAGAAAAGGCTCGGAAAGGCAGCTCTTCTAGCTTTCGCTGAGTCTGTGCGGCGCCTTCCGAGCGGGCCTGGTGTTTTTATACAGAGCAGCGGTCACCACTCGAACCAAAGCACGTACCGGAGTGGAGGGAGCGCTATACGGCAGAGCAATCTAGGGGGCGCTCCAAGAGGTAGTGGGGTTGGCGACTTGCAGGACGCGCAGTAGCTTTTTTGGGGGGCAAGCGAGCCCTTCGGGGTGCAGGATAGCTAGTAACGAGGAAAACAACCAGGGAGACTCTTGGACAGGTGGCATGGACAGATACGATTCCAAAGTGGCGCCAATATCTA
>NW_027465629.1:17500-20441 GCF_043290135.1 Rhipicephalus microplus | reverse complement strand
TATGAATATGCCGTTTCTTCATCTCCAATTTTGCGTTCAACTCCATTTTCCTTGTGTCCCTGTCCACGCCGTCAAAATAACTATAGCTGGTAACTTTCCTGGTTGCTTCCCCATATTGTAAGCGGGTCTTTTTATCTATGTGAGTATTTAATAAAGCCTAGCCATCCATCAGTTTGTTCATATTCCGTATTGATTTTCTCGAAGCAAATTTTTGCTACGAAGTTCAAATTATACGGACGGACCCCGTCTTCGGATTCTTTCTGCATGCTGCAGACACACCCAATTCGTTGTCATGCGCAGATATTCCCTCTTGTTTTCTCTTTTTGTTCTTGTGCTAGTAAATTCTTTTTTTTTGTTCCCTTTCATTTGCGGTCCAATTACAGTCTCTGTTTATCTTACTCCTCGCCGAACCTCGCTCTTTACCCGGCCGTGCGTCCGCGTGGCGGTAGGCCGACTCTCTACCACATATGGTCGTGGTGCAATCGTAAACCAAGCGACTGAAGCAATTTTCTAGGCAAATCACTAAGACCTATATTATGGAGCAGTGGGAGGCACACCTCGCCAGCTCGGACTCAGGAGTGCAGCTCACACTCCTGCGGATCAAGTCCGGCGGAGGCGACTAAGGCCAGTGGAGCCCCGGACATAGGGCCCCAACCATAGAAGCTCTAAAATCCCCCTTTCCCTTTTCTATTGAAGAAAGTTTCACTCTCTCCCTTTCATGCTAATCCATCCGCCTTTATTGTTCAAATATATTTTTCAGTATCCGTCAGCGTATGTGAGTTAGCTCTTATCTGTCATTTAGGAAAAGTTTGTAAACATCATATTTGATATATTATGTTCAGGACGGGTGATAGTATACCACATGCTTTTTTATAAGAGCAAAAATATACCAACCAGGTTTCAACGAGCCAATCGTAGAAAAGCATGTCATATAGCTACTGGAAACCATCAGCTATACGAAAACACTGCTCTTTCAAACATTACTCACAAAACAAGAACGTAATTGCCGTGAAAATATTTACGCACTTCTGACGTATTCCGTCATCATGACACCTATTGCATATAGCGTTCAGGTTAGTGCTTTTCTGCGACCTGCAACGAGCAAGAGCGAATTCGATATTAAACGGCTGACGGAGTCGCGTTCTCTCGTCATCCGAAAGCGTTTCGCCTTGTTTTTCCCGCCGTCTATGTTTCGTCAAAGCGGCGCCGCAGGGTCCTCGCATTAAGACGTCAAGTAACAGGTATACGCCCCCAACGTCCCACCAACAAGACAGATCCCATCAAGCCCGCGGGCGGCGCTGGCAGGCCGGTAGCTCCGCTCCTCTCTCGCCTCCTTCCCGGGGTGGAATAAACCCGCCGTCTCCGCACGGCGGCCGTCTCGTCCATCAGCGGACGTGCAAAGTGTATACAGTGCAGGGCCCGCAAACGAAAGCTGGCAGCGCGCGCTCAAGACAACATCTCCGCGAGCCGCGACAATAAACTACGGCGTTGGCAGCTACGCAGCCAGGGCCACCCGGTTCGCGAGGGCTTTTGGGACACGTCATCCTCTCGCTCCTATCTGTCAGGCCGAGCGCCCCGCTACACAGATTCGTGCATCCTTGGGTCCCGAAGAGGCCGTCGCTGCTTCTCGTCTAGAGGGCCGAGAGTGCGAGAAAAAAAAAAAAGTGCCCGGCGCCGCCGCAGGCGACAGGCTTGGCGGTGACGCCGACGACGGCCGAGCTCCGCCCCGCCGCCGCCAAGACAGAACCGATGCCCACCACGACCCCGAACGAGAGTTGTTTCTAGTCAGGCGCCGGCCGTGCTTGGTTTGCTTTCTGGCTTTTTTTTTTTTTTTTTGGTTCATCGCTTGCCTTTCTGCGCGTGGGCTGCTATGCCCGCGGCGTTGACGGAGGCATATCTATCTGCCCGCGTACCGACGGACGAGGACCCTGTCCAGTACAGAGACCGAACCAGGGCACGCGCTCCTTTCTTTACCGCTGACCTTATCCAGTGGTTTAGCTTGTGCGTACCCCTGATGCGCAGCCCAGACTGCACCCCCTCCCCCATTTGCCTACGCTGCGCCTGCCAGTCTTCTTCCACAAGCCGCTACTGGAGTCCCGCGCTTGCTGGCTCCTGGGTCTCTTGCATGACGGCGCGGAGCGTAAACATAACGGCAACGTTGTCTTTCAGGTCGTGGTCGCCGGCTCGCGCGTGTGTGTACACCTATAGCACTCAGCATCCGGAGTTGCGGCCCCGCGTGATTCGGACAGGAAGAAACTAAGGCATAAACGTGGAAACCGGAAAGATGGCGCGAAACGAAAGCACGGTGCAGGGAGAAGGAGGAGGCAATATCGCTTCCTTCTTGTTTTGGTCTGGCAGCCGCTGTTTGTTATGGCAGAGTGGTGCAGCGCGCCCTTTGCTATCGCTTGCGGTTCGTGAAAACAGCTACAGCTATCTTCTGTCTTCGAGTCGGTTTGGTTTAGTTCGCTCCCCGCCCTCAACGACCGGAGCACAGCGCGGCGTACATTTCGCGCGGCGCGTGTTGCGCATGGAGAGAACCCTCTTTTTTTGACGCCGTCTCCTCTGGTATTCGGTGGGCTTTCCCGTTTTCACTTGGCGGCGCGTTTGCACGAGCCGCACGCCAAGCGAACGGCGGCGCAGGACGGAAGCTGGCGCCCCAACGTGTGGCCACGACGGCGTACCTTTCCTATTTCGATTAGGCGCTCGTTCCCGCTGTCTGCTGCCAGTTGGTGTATGGCGTCTCTACACGCAAGGCGCGCGTGAGGAGCTTGCAAACTCCCCAAGTGCCAAGCACGAAGCAGTCGTTACGCGTGTCGCACTGGATCACTCCTACTTCTCGTGAAGAACAGCATGCCCACGGCGAGCGAATCGCTCGTATTCTCCGTGCGAAGTAGCAGTCACGTTCTCGTTTTTTTTTTTTTTACATTCGCTATAACTTGAT
>NW_027465629.1:0-12500 GCF_043290135.1 Rhipicephalus microplus | reverse complement strand
TTTAGTAAAACGAAATGCTTCGAGCGCAGTGCATGATCCCGGCCCTTTTAACTTTATAAAGGAGGTAGAAATTTAACGGCGTGTCTGCACGGGAGTAAGAACATAGCAGACGTTTCCAATTTTAACGTCGTTCCTGCGTCCTTACTGTGTCCTCCTCTCCCGTCCCCCGACTTTTACCCACCAGTGGCCCGTGATGTGGGACCATGTGGCGCATTTTACAAGTCGTAAAGCTCAAATGCGACGCCGGACTTTCACTTCCCTTCTCCCGTTTTCTTCTCTTCCGATACATCTCTCAAAGCACGTGGAAACAGAAAAGTGAGTGCTCGGATAACAGCGTAAGCGCGAAGAAAACGAAAGAAAAAAGAGAGAGAACATTTACAAACAACTGTCCTTTCGGTTATCGCGCTGCTCCTAATATTGCCGCTTCACTTGGCTGCCAAAAAACAGCGCCAGATGCGCTGCGACCTCTGAGAAGTCAGCTCTGCCTCAGTGACCCCGTTGTGAGCCCGCTATGCATAAATCTCGCTTCCACTCCCTCATAGCATTTTTTTGTCGTTCTTTTTTTTTTAGGGGTGGGTTTTAGTCGAGCGTGGCCTCAGAATCGCGAATGATTTTTCTGCTCTTACTGCACTGAGGTTGGATCGGTTGGTACGATGGAAGAGCTGAAACATAAAAATAAAATAAAAAAAAGGCTTAAGCGGCGTTGTGCTCCAGTGGACTGTGGGCGCGTTAACTCGGGTTTTCGCCCCCATCGCTCTCCTCTTCCGCTGCTGCGGCTGTAGCCCCGAATGCTCGCTCAACCGAACTTGCTTCTCGCTCCATGCAACCACGTGGACGAACCCTGCCGCAGTCCACTCGCGTTTTAATTTCTGCTTCCTGCAGCACTTCGCACACTTATACACTTGTCGGAACCCACATAGCGCCAGCTTTCCGCGCCCTCTTTCCTTTCTTAGCCCCCTTCTCTCTCGCTCGTTTCAACCTCTTTCGCTCTCTCGATCGTAACTGTGTGTTTTTCCGGTGCGGTGAGGTGACTTTCCGACACTCGTGGTTTGCGCATCACTCCGAAGTGAGACTGAAAGAAAAAAAAAGAAATAAAGAAATTGTAAGTCTGCCTGTCCCTTTGTCTGTCCTTTTCATTTATTTATTTTTGGCATGCCAGCGTGGTTCGATTCAATTTGCGGAGAAAGGCGCAAAGGAGCGGGTGTATAGCGGGGATGTGGCGCGTCCGTGGCACTATTCTACACCCGCGTCTGCGTTCACGCACAGACACGCCTGTTTCTTCCGCCTGTCTGACGCTTTGTGCGGCGCGCGGGGAAGCGGAAGACAGTGCAATGCATGCACCGGACTGCAGGAACAAAGAACGCGATCCCATAAATACGACGCTCCTTGTTGTGTTCACGTACGCGCGTGCATGTATGTGCGTTCACTGAAAGCGCGTCCACCTCGTTGCCTCAGTGACTGATGATGCTGCCTGCCTATTCCAATCGTCTCTTCGCCGGAGGTCATGGTGTTGTTTTTTTTCCCCTCGTTTTTGTTCTTTTTCGTTTCTCTTATTGACTCCTGCGTTCGCATAGGCTGGTTTCTCGTTTCAGTGGCGCGTGGCTCGAGTTTCACGACTCACTTGCGGCACGTTCTTTTCATGTTTCCTTCTCCCTTGTGGCCCCGTTTGTTTCGAGTGATTGCCATTAATTTGATGAGGAACTCTAAACACCTGATACACCTGCTGCTCACTGCACACGCGCATCATGACTCACGATCAAGCTGATGGTCAGTATACAGTTGCGTCCAGTCAATCCAGCTTGCGCATGATACTCTGACCTGGCATGATACTCTGCGAAGAACGACGCGAATAAATCTGAATGGATTACAGGTGGGACGTGATTGAAAGGCGAAACATCGAAACTTACGAACAAGTCTCTGATGCTGGCCCTGTTTGTAGTTTGAAAAATTCACGAACCCAGCCTTGAAGGACGCGTGTAGACGAGAGAAGAAAATTTCCCGAACACACACGTGAGGTATCCAGTGAGTGTGTTCGTGAAATTTTCTCATATTGTTCTTCACGGTTGCTTTTAGTAGATTTTTTTTACATTTTTTTAGACTTACGAGCTTTCAAGTTCGCCAAAGTTGCCGGATTGGCGAGAAAAGTGTATTTAGCTTCGTATGTTGGTGTCTCCTTTAAGAAAAAAAAAACGTAGTGCTGGAAACAAGAAAATAACATTATTTTGTATGTGTATAGCATGAAGCTCTTTAAAGCATTTCGCGTCACTTCCCACGTCATTCGGAGCAACCCATCGGACGGCGTTAGATGGTTTGTTTGTTTGTTTGTTTGTTTGTTTGTTTGTTTGTTTGTTTGTTTGTTTCCTTTTTTCTCTCTCTCTTTCTTTCTTTTCTTTCTTTCTTTCTAAGTAGAAGGGTACTTGTGAAAACAGACCCCGTGTTGCGGGCATAGCCATAAACACGTTATGTGTTTCATTTTGCTGAAGTTACGTTTTAGAGTCTGTACATCACTCACTATGTCCCTTTAGAGTACAGGTCATTAAGTTAGGCTGGGGTGGTAGAGCGGGGCAGCACTTTCGGAAATATGTTTATTGCTAAACATGTTTACACACGGCAGAAAAAAATTTAACTCATCGTGTCCTAAATTTCGCAAACGAAACAGCGACAATACAATCAGTGTGTATCACGATATGTATTAAATATTATATTTTAAATTTTATTAATTGGATCTCTTGCTAAAAACGGCTGTAATATTGCGTTTCAGACAATTAAAAACACTTAATAACGGATTCATTATGGCATTACGTACGGTACGAACAATAGTTCAGCTTTGTATATTTTAAAATGACCCACTAAGTGGAGACAGCCAAGAATATATTAGATCATTTTGCAGCTTTCTTGTCAATTTTGCTTTAATGAGTTGATTATTAGGATAAATAATAAAGGCTATCATCGCAGTTTTCTTTTTCTTTTAATTCGTGCCGCAGCCTCAGTGCCGGCATTCCAGTGTGACGTCACGGATTTCAAGTTTGTCGTTTTCCCGTTATAGGCTGTGTTTTGAAGCGCTGCTTTTTTTAACAAGAGCAAAAAGGAACAGATCATATCTTTCCATGATAACCGCCATGCCCTCCTGTTGAGATACTATAGCTATCGCAAGGTTCACACAAGACCGAACTTTTTTTGTGCATCCTCCTGTTCCGACGTCCCAACCCCCTTTTCCCACTGTTTCCTTAATCCTTGAGCGAACGAAGCCCTCTCAATATTACCATGATCAGGTCACAACGCTGCTGGAACTACATAGACATAGAGATAACAGGCATAGATAGCGCCCATAAATGTACAGATATATAACTACGTAGATAGCACACTGTCACGCAATGGCGAATGCCTGAGACATAATTCTGAGGTTATGGCACGCGTCCAGGAATGGAACAATATCCTGCAGTCGGAGCCGTACGTCTCGGGCAAATTTGCATTTGTTTCCATTTTTTTTTCACGGGTTGGTGGTATATGGCATATGCTGAAAGGCATACGAGAAAGCGAAATAGAAAAAAAAAATGGCCCCGTATCTGCATGTAATCTGCAAATGTCGTTGAAAGACGATAGTCTTGCGTGTGGAGAGAGTGAGCAAAACATTTATTTGATGTTCTGCGCAAGAAAATTGGTGAATGGTATTCCGGAGGCGCTGCGTTAGTGTGCCTCTAGCGTGCAGCGGAGGCGAACGAGCGCATCAAGTCACGTCACACGTGATACATGAGCGCCGTCTGGCAGTTTCTTTTGGAAAACAAAGTGCGTGGCCGTGCGTGCCCGTCTCAGAGGTGATAAGCTGTAGAACGCGAGACGACGGGTAGGTGCCACCACCATCTCGTCTTAGCAAAGCGTTGGAAACACTTCCCGTTCCGTGCAAGCGTTGCATGGTAAGCGCAGCGTGATAAGCGCTACGGTCCTTAACATTACCTATGTATGCGTTTTCTAGTAAGAGATGCATATTCAGAATATACGCGTGTTGTTATGGTGCCCCATACATGCGCAATAATAGCTTTTTAATTGACAATTGCACAAGCATGAACGCTCAACCTTGAGCAACATTGGTGGTCGCTGCTGATAGGGTCGGCTGTTTCAAGTACTCGATGCCCGTCAGAGTGGACAAACAGACAAATGTACAGACAGACAGACAGACAGACAGACAGACAGACCAAATTTTTTGCGTCGAAGGTCCCCAAGAAAGACTATCGTTTTTAAAAAGGAGCCGGCTGTTGTCGTTCCTGTTCCCGCTCTCATTCCCCAGAGGAAATCCTCGCAGACGTGCCACCACCGAACAGGTCGCCCCATTCCTCTCTTCTGTCGCTCTCGCGGTGTTTCCTCGTCGCTTATGGTGCATTCAGACGACGGACCGAATCCGGATTTGTCGTGGACGCGGACGGCTAATCCACGGATGATCCGCTTGCAGACGCATCCACACGACGGACGGTGTCCTAGGAGAAAACAGCCGGATTACCCTCGACAGCAGGTTCGCCGCTCACCTGCGCCCGCTGAAAGCAGACCGGTTTGAGAGTATTCAACATGGATGCCTGCAAGAAGCGACGCTTGACTGCGATGTCTGTCGCATTGTGACAAATGAACGAGGAGTGTTATTCTGTCAGGAGAAAAGGGAGTTGCTGGCAGAATGTTCTTTCAACTACACTGTTCCCCACTTTTACAACTTCTGAACGCGTCTCCCATCTTTTTTTAGATGCGGCACGTCGCCGGTTGCAGAAGTTAGAATATTTCACCATCATGACGGCTAAGAATCTCGCGTGTCAGACGATGGCGGCGACATTTCCCGAACCACCAAAAGTGATTTCTGCGTATTTAATCATCTGAGAACAAAGCCCCCGGAAACTAAGTAAACCATGCTCAAGCGTAGATGATGCCGACCAGTCATGCAGCTGTCCGCGAGCCATGGAGGACATGCCGCCCGCGAGCAGACGAAAAGTGTACTGGTTGCCAGAAACCCCGAGCTAACACGCTGAAGTATCGGCTTTCTCCCGCCAGAATCCCGATGTGAGAAACAGGTTGGGTTCATCCGTCCGCGAGCCGCGCGGACGAGTCGCGGACGAGGGGAATCGCTGATGTGAGGTCACGTGACGCTCCGTCCGTCCCGCCACATCCGGATTCGGTCCGTCGTCTGAATGCACCATTAGCGGATTAGTGGTCACACCACAGTGCCGTTGATCAGCGGGGCTTTACAGCTGCATCACGTGACGAGGTCAACGGGACCACGGGGAAGCAGCACGTTGGCGAGCCGGGCCCGCTAAGAAGAACCCCCTGGAGAGATTAGTTTGCAAGCCACAAAGGAACTGACGTATGATCAAGGGACGTACACAAACACAGAAACTGTCAGTTCTTTGTTTCTCGTTTTCTTTTCTTTTACCAGTATGGTGTCTCAAGGGTGGGACGACAATAGTTGTATGGCTGTCTTTACTTATTTATTTTTTTGCTTGCGGAGAATAACAAAATGTGTTTATCGCATAAAGTACATGTTTCACTGACAGGTGTACGTGCGTTAAGCTCTTCGTAACCGGCTTGTGGACATTGCCGTGGAACGCTCTAACTCTTACTGACGGAATTCCCAACATTTCGTAGCTGTGGTTGTGTACTGCTGAGCAGTTCCCAAACTTGTTACTACGCGGTGAAGAATAGGACGGAATGATCGGTCTTCCATAGAGAGGGGGATAAAAGATACGCTGCGCCGTGCTCTCTCGGGTCGCAAAAATAAGCGTCTTTTCTGATCACAAAACCGCAATCTCCCACAGTTGGAAGACAGTAATCTTTTTTTCTATCCTTGGACTAGGTGTCACTGCATTCACCACGTCTAATATTCAGCTGGTTGCTGGTACACAAATTTCGGTTGTCTTTCTCGAGTAGCATTTTGTAATTACTTGTTCCTGTGTGGTCGAAGTTTGGGGCTCTCAAGTCTGTAGTAAACTGTCGTCTGAAATGATTGTAACTTTGTGATGTATCTTGTTGCAGAGCACATTTCTTCCCCGCCCCGCCCCCTTTCGTTTTTTTGTTATTTTCCGATCTCCTGTGTTTCAGGAAACAATTGATAACTCGGCCGCTTCTCTTTCTTCGTTTTTTGATGTCTTATATGTGTACGGTAATAATAATAATAATAATAATAATAATAATAATAATAATAATAATAAAAACTTATATTGTCTGAAAAGCAGCATGCTTGTCAGCATCAGCATTATTCTCGGCCTCTATTACTCCACTGCAGGGCGAAGGCCTCTCTCAGTAACCTTCAGTTTATCCTGTGCGAGCTTATTCCATTTTATCCCTGCGAAGTCCTTAATTTCTTCACTTCATCCAACTCTCTGCATGTCTCCCCCGACTGCGTTTCCCATACCCTGGCAATCATTCTCTGCTCTCGCTGTCCGCAGGTTGTCTGTTCTACGCACTGCGTTTCCCATTAAAGCTTCATACAATAATACCTATAGAGAGGAAAGCTGGCGCTGCGAGCGTGTACTCCCATGAAAATTAAGGGAAGTACAGGCTTCGTATTGAATAGTGTTAGCTAGCGAACTGCCTGCAAGTCTTTTTCTACAGTTTCAGTTTCGTTCTTCGCACAGCGCGGGTATAGTGGGGTGCGGTGAAAAACGCTGAAGCAGTGCCTTTGTTGTTTTAAGAGGCTCAAGACCACTAGGTCTCTTGATTTGCTGCGACGTTGGAGCTTGACGAGTATTATTTGACAGTTTAAAGGAAGCGTCATCCACTCACCGCTGCGCAAGGGACGTAGAGTCTCTTGCCAGTGCAGGATATTCCGTCGAGTTCATGTTTTTTTCACGAGCGCGCCTTGCCTAAACTCATTCGAAACGACTTCAAAACGACGGTGAAAAAAAGTAGACGTACTGTCATGCTCCGCTGACTTCACAACAGTGGAGTCCCGGCCGACCACTCGGACAGACGCACCCGGCATCGTAGCAGACAATACTGTACTGTTATTTCGATAGATGGATAATGCGTACTTTCGAGTGCAAGATAAGTATATATGTTTTCAAGTGTTGAAAAAAATAATTCATTATATCTTGACGCTAAATCTGGAACGCAATGGCAGAGCAATGCATACCCTGGTGGCTAAATTTGTCCACGTTTCACTTCTGCCTTGTGTCCACGTTTCACTTCTGCCAAGATTTACATGCAAAAGAGTGAAGCAATTTTCAATTAAAAATAACCTCATATGACTGTTTTACATTTGGCAAAAAAGCGTTTCGAATCCCAAGAACGTGATCCATCCGAAGCAGATCCGAAAACGCAATCCATCCAAAGCAGATCCTAAGCCTGTGCTTCCCATCATTCCCATGGGGGTACACGCGCCGCTGAAGGAGCCCGTGCAGACACTAGCGCCAGATTCCCCTCTAGGTATTATTGTATGAAACTCTATGGCGTGGCCAGTACGGGCCCGTTTCTATATGTGCAAATTCTCTTGGTTCCCTGACCCATTCTGCCGTCCTCCAATCCCGCCTACAATTTTACTTTCCCCTTCGCACTGCGTGGTTCCCAACTCTATCTTTGGTTGATTTGTTATCCTTCCTGTTTCAGCCGAATGCGCACGGCAAGTTTTGGATTCCTGGGGGCCAGTTCTTTGAAGCATTTTGTGAACGTCTTTAATTCTAGTCTACTTTTAGTCAACTGCGGAGGAACTGCTGTCTCAGACACGTTCCAGTTGTAAGTGTCGAAGTGTGCGCGGTGAACGCTGACATGTGTGAGCCTATCACTTGTTCTCTTTCCTCGTTTTTTTTTCTTCCACCCCTTCCCCCAGTGTATGGTAGCAAACCGGGAACAAGCTGCTTGGCCTCCCTGCTTTTCCTTTGCCTCTTTCTCTCTCTCTCCTTTTTGAGCCCCATATGCATGCTAAAATTGGCAGTATGCAGTGATTGTATACTTTTCGCTTTAACGACAGTGGCAGATTTCTTCATATCTATTGGAGTGTCTGACGAATGCACTCCAGGCCTATTTTTTGGTCAATTTTTTTTTCGGGAATAATGTGTCGTGTGTAATATAGGTATGCATATCCTTGTATACACTCCAATGTATGGTTTCAAATCGGGAACTAACTTCCTTTCGCCAAGCTATTCAGCATTATATTTGCCTTCATCATATTGAGGCCCCGTTAGTGCTTTATTGATTTTATTCCTCGATTATTGTTTGCAATTTGTTGCTATGGTTACTGAGAAAATACAGTCGTCGAAAGGCACTTCTTTTTGTTCAGAAATGCGCCCGAAATCAACTTTGTGAAAATTATATAGCACTATGCCGTCTGCAAGTCGTGGCCTTTTTGCGAGATGCTTTGTTAACGTTGATTCCTGCTTCTACCCAGCCTATAGCTATTTAGATACTTCCTTTAAGTTCGCAGTGAACCGTACTCAATATATATGGTGTCCCCTTGTCTCACTCTTATATTATTATTATTATTATTATTATTATTATTATTATTATTATTATTATTATTATTATTATTATTATTATTATTATTATTATTATTATTATTATTAAGAAAGGAAGTGGAAATTTAAGGACTCATTTTGTTTGCTATACACAATATTAATCAGAACTTACAGGCAATTATACCAAGGAAAGTAAAAGGGACGTTATTGGAAGTAATTGTAATGTAAATATGAAGCAAGAAAAGTGGATTGAAAGTTGACTTGCGGCTGGAAAGAGACCGAATCTGCGAACTTCGAATAACGCGTCTGATGTTCTACCAACTGAGCTCTACAGCGGCATTGATTTCTCCGTCCACATTATAGGGCACATATTTGCTTTTTTTAAACGTCCGCCAGTAGCCATTACAGTAAAAGGAACGAAAGGTCACGAATTCGGTCCCTTCCAGCAGCAAGTGGTCGTTTCCTCGACTTTTCATTCTTCACGTTTGCATTATAATTGCTACTAATAACATTCCCTATACTTTCCTTAGCATCATTCTTTGTTAGTTCTCGTAGACATTGGACCTGTTTTATTGTAACATTATCGCTTTCTTTTTTTTTTTTTGAGAACTAAAGTTTAGCTGTGGAGTACGTGTTATGGGTGCCAGTGTGGAGTGCGGGGAACAGATGAATGGGAAAGGGGGGATCAGGTAAGAAAAGTAAGTTTGAAAGAATTGGTTACATTGATTATGAATGAAGAAAGAGTTTTGAGCGTTTCTTTGTTTGGCACTATAATGAAAACCAGATAATGAAGCCAGTGAAAGTATATCTTTACTTGGCTTGATTACCTGCTGATTTTCATTTGCATTCATTATCTCATCAATGACCAAGATAGTGCTTATCAGAAGAACCGGCAGTTGGGGCGAGTTGATACTAATAGCAGTTTCTTATGGACCATATTTAATCCAACTTCAGAGAATTATGACGTTGGCTAATTCATGTGAAGGTGGCTGATTCCAGGGACATAGAAAAACTTCAGGAGTTTGTGTCATATTATAATACACCAATTTTACAACAGTTTTTGCACTTATAGTGAACCGCGAGAGACAATGTTTTCAAAAATCCTGGAGCAACACAGCGAGAGATTAATTAGTCGAAGGCTATTGCGTATAAATTGAAGTTTAATAACACCAACTTACTTAGACTCATTATATGTTGACATACAGAAACAAGTCCCACAGGTTCGCGCTGATGAGGTCTAACTTCTTGTAATGGTATAAATGACAGTATATACGGGATTGTGGATTGTAAAAAAATGGTGCAGCGAATCTCCATAAACAGAAATTGAAGATTTCCCCCTTTTGGTATGCAGTCATGATGAGTTATTCAATAAACATACGTTATTGGAAATATTAATAAAGCAATTGAGAGTGAAAAGGGCAGTCAAAACATTACATAATAAAAACGTAATGAAAAATAGACTACAAATAAAACATGAACTACCAAAAAGGTTGTAGTGCCTCAGGAAAGACGGGTGCTTCGTTTTGAAGAGCCAATGTATACAAGGATTACATGAGTATTGAAAGATGAACGTTTAGCTAACAAAGTAGCTAGAAAATTCGATTCCATAAGTGTAGCGCGACAAATGTCGGTAGTTCATTACCACAGATCATATGCACCACCTCAAATAAGGGAGCTATTTTACAAAAAGATTTAACGTTGTGTCTTAAAAAGCAGCTGAGTAACTATTACGTACTACAAATTGTGTAAACATCTTCTTTTCCTACTTTGGAGTAAAGAACGGCAATTCAGCAATTCAGTTATGAGAAGAACACAATTATCAGTAAGCTGTGACATATGAAAATCAAATTTTATAACACGTAGTGCGCTGGCGTTTCGCGATGAAGAAACCACAAAAAAAAACAAAACAAGAAAGACATGGGTAAGAGATGGAGAGCACATGCAAAGATTCCTGAATTAGGAGGCGATAGGTACGTTGAAAAGAAAAGAAGGGAAGAGGCGAAATGGCCTAAAATGGGATAAAGAGGGACGAGGGAAGGAACTGGGAGACGCGTCGGATGTGCTGCACATGCTATACCCGGAGATCTGGTACGAAACAGGGTATAGGACGGCTGGCTGGCTGCCTTCGCTGCTCACCGCACCGTGTCGCGCGGGATCAAAATTCATTAGGGACATCCATTGTCGGCGAGGAGTGCAGTGGATTGAGTTGCCACCGCTAGGGGGAGCCCGCGTCCCGCTACGCTGGCCCTGACGTTCGGCGGCGGAACCATCGCAATATGGCGGGCGCCCGCCGAGACGTGTCGGCGCGGGCTCAGTCCCGTGGAGCAGGGACTCGCGGTCTGTTGCGCGGCTCAAATTGTGTTTGCCCGCCCAAACGGCGTGGCTAATGAACCTCGTACGACCCCGCGCGGGGAGCCCGCCTCGGCGGACGTCTGTCGGCTCCTGCAGGACTGCTGCTGCACGTTGCAAGCGTCGAGGCACCGTCATCAGTCTAACAGGGGTTAGCGTATATACTCGGCCGCCGACTGACCATCGTCATGGCTCAAAGGGTACAGAACGACCATTGCAAAGGGAGGTACCGGCCCGGCTGGCACTTCGGCGCTCTTAATTACGCCGAGACAAAGCACCGTTCGGCCAGTTCGAATCGTGATTTACGCGCACGCCAAGCTCGTTAGCGCACCAAAGTGCACCATTGGTTCAGCAATGTCTACACTCTTTTGATGATTATGCGCTGCGTCAGTGTTTCGCACCAGTCTGGAGGATTGGCCGAGAAATGCTTCTTCTAAATGAAATCCCAAACGAATAACAACTTTTGGCGTCCTCACGATGCAGTGCTCGGGCCTGGCGTGAATGTTCCAACCTAGAAGTGGTCCGCTGATCGCTGAGCCACGCTATTCAGGATTTCTCAATCAAGTTTTTCAACCATCCATCCAGTCATCCGTCTGTCCGTCCATCCGTCCATTCGTTTATCTGTCCATCTGAATAGTATCACCATTCAGAAATGTAAGAAAAACCAATATGAATATAAGTTAAAAATGATAGTTTAAAACATAAATAAATATGGTCCTGATTAGAAGGAAAAGTAGCAGCAGTGGAGCAGCAATATTCCAAATGGTGAGGTTCAGTCGAATGCGATTAAATGCTGCTTTGAGAAGGCTTTCCCTCAACGGATAGAAGCGACTGAATGATAAAAATGGTACATTTCTGACCAGCTTATATACAGCGCTAAGAGAAGTATTACACTAATTCGTCCTTGTTACATAAGAAATACAGAAGAGAAGGAGTCAGACCATTCCCATACACATAAATGTCACTAAATTTGTAGATGTATATTCTAAAACCGTTGGCACACACTCATCGAGGTGTATTGACCAAGAATCGAGTAGTTAACATAAAATATTTGAAATATATAAAAAGAGAATATCTTTTTCTTTTGGTTTAAAGGGACACTAAAGTCAAATAACAATTTACGTCAGAGTGAAATATCAATGTATGACAACATTCAAAACGACAATGTTATCAACAACAGTGCCCTGCTTACCGAGAAATCAAGGTAAATGCACAAGAATACAAGCGCCGCAGTAAGACATTTTCAAAATGGTCCCGATGACATCAAACGAACCGCCTACAATTAATCACTAGTAATCGATCTAACTACACTAAATAAATAGCATTTTATTGCGTCTCTTGATGCACGGAAGGTTACTTGTTTGTTTCTGTATCATTCATGGAAAAAATAACCACCGGACGTTACTATGGGAAATGGCGCTAGTGGTTCAAAAATTCACTTTCCGCGTGTTTACACGGGAAGGGTGGTGCCATCTAGCGAGGCGCAGTTGAAACAAAAACGTCTGCAATCTTGTAGCCAATGGCAAGAAATTGATCAATGGCCGTTGTTGCTGCTGTGGCTCCTACTGCTTTCGGTCTGCTGCTACTAGCGCAGTAAAGCCGGGCAATGTTGTGCACGGCAACAATGACGTGAGATGGTCCGGTCGGTCCGCTTCTTGAGGAGGGTAATTTGAAGTGTGCTAACCCGATGCGGAGGACTAAAACGTGATTTTATTTCAAAATAGA
>NW_027465628.1:7500-20471 GCF_043290135.1 Rhipicephalus microplus | reverse complement strand
TCCTGCAATTCACACCAAGTCTCGCAGCTGGCTGCGTTCTTCATCGACCCGAGAACCGAGTGATCCACCGCTTAGAGTCGTGAAAAAGTGTTTGTTCAATTCCGTACAGTCAAAACCAAACGTTTCTGGCACTCGGCCAAACAGTGGCCAAGAAGGGCGCTTTTCAGCGCACGCTTGGACTCCAAAACTCTGCCGCGCCTTTTTCGGCTGCCGCAAATCGAGCAAACGGTGTGTTTCGGACGGCGTTTCGCTTTCGCTACTTGCGAGTGCTTTCGTGGTCCACCCCTCTATAAATACTCGGGAGGCGTCGAAGCCGGTTCTCCAAGCCGGACCCGTAGGTATCGTTGTGTGCTCGCTCTCATTGGCCCGCCTAACCAGAAAATGCCTGCGGTACACCCATTTGGATAAGAGTGCACGCAGATGCGGGCCTCGACGGCTACACATTTCCTCGGGCGGCCGCCTCCCGGCCTCCGTGGAGCGCGGGATGCACGGTCCCATCGACAAGCCTCTCCCGTTTTTACCGTGGCGTCGCGGTTCACCACGGCAGGCGGGTCGGTCTCCTCCGCATAAAAAGGGGGACCCCCGCTTTTTGTTCCACGAAATCGCACAAGCTTTTTTCGCATCCACGGTTTGCCACCGCACACCAAAATGCCGATCCGGCTGCCTACTTTAGCCAACAGGTGGAGCCAGGCGCGCCGTACTTGCGCGGCACTTCCCACGTCCACCGAAGTCGGTGCCAAGGACCACTTTCGGCGCCGGAGCCGCGTACGAGCCTACTCGAGGCGGAAGAACGAAGCCAGCAAGGGCCTGGCCGCAAGTGCGTTCAATTGTCGGGACGTCCAAGTCCCTCGTTCTTCCGTGCTTCCTCTTTCGGCAAGTCGTTGCGGCACCTTCCCAAAGCGCGCAGACCCGCTAATCGCGACGAGCGCGACGTGGCCGTGCCGCCTTTCCCTCGGCAGCAAGCAAAACGCCTGGCAACGTCGACGCTCCCCTAACCGCGATCTCGCACCGTGTTTCGTGTGGCGAATTCAAAAGCCGGCCGGCGCTGCTGCAACCATTACGGTCGGTACGCATACGCCGCGGAGGGCGGGACGGTCATCGGAGCGTGCGGTTCCTCCATCGAGTACTGCGCACCTCGGCCGTCGCATCGCCGTGCCATGACCGGCCGCGCGTCAACGCGAACCGGTGCCAGCGAGATCCCTCGCCTGCAAGAACCGACCGGCAGCCTCCGTCACCCGAGGACGCGGAGGCGCTTGCCGCGGACGGCGGGACGGTATGCACTGGTGCACAGCGGACCCGTCACATCGCCAGTTCCTTGACCGACCGCCGACGCTTGTGCCGTTCCTCTCGTACTTGGCAGTCGCCGCGCGATTGTCGGGTCTCGTTCTTGCACGCTCGAACGGTCGGGAGGGCACTCGGCTGGCGTTTCGGGAACGCGCAGCCTCGCCTTCTACCGACGTAACCACGACTCGCCGTTCGCGCTCCGCCGCTCCTGTTTACAGTACTAGGCGGTCCCGCAGCGGTCGGGTCGCGCATTTCGAGCGCTTCGAGCCACGGTGCAGTGGCGGGTCGAAAGCCGACCTATGAGTGCGTTGCGCCGTTTGTACCCGCGTCCGCCACCTGGCCGACCGTCCAAGGTCGCGGTGTTGGCGTCCGCTGGGCGCAACAATTTGTCACGGGGTGCCGCTCCACATTCAGGCAGCCCCGTGGGGAAAAGCCGACCCCGCGTCCAAACGGGGTCAGCGGCAGAAAGTGTCGGGCGCAGACGCAGCTGAGGCGCTCACCCTTCACAATCCGTTAATGATCCTTCCGCAGGTTCACCTACGGAAACCTTGTTACGACTTTTACTTCCTCTAAATGATCAAGTTTGGTCATCTTTCCAACAGACCGGCGCAACCGAAAGGCCGCGCCGGACATCGGTCCGAAGACCTCACTAAATCATTCAATCGGTAGTAGCGACGGGCGGTGTGTACAAAGGGCAGGGACGTAATCAACGCGAGCTTATGACTCGCGCTTACTGGGAATTCCTCGTTCAAGGGGAACAATTGCAAGCCCCTATCCCAATCACGAAAGAAGTTCCACGGGTTACCCAGTCTTTTCAGACAGGGATAAAGACACGCTGCTTCCTTCAGTGTAGCGCGCGTGCGGCCCCGGACATCTAAGGGCATCACAGACCTGTTATTGCTCTGTTTCGTGCGGCTAGGAGCCGCTTGTCCCTCTAAGAAGGTTGTAAGGTGCTGGGAACCCCGCACCTATTTAATAGGCTAGAGTCTCGTTCGTTATCGGAATTAACCAGACAAATCGCTCCACCAACTAAGAACGGCCATGCACCACCATCCACCGAATCAAGAAAGAGCTCTCAATCTGTCAATCCTCCCAGTGTCCGGGCCGGGTAAGTTTTCCCGTGTTGAGTCAAATTAAGCCGCAGGCTCCACTCCTGGTGGTGCCCTTCCGTCAATTCCTTTAAGTTTCAGCTTTGCAACCATACTTCCCCCGGAACCCAAATACTTTGGTTTCCCGGAAGCTGCCCGCCGAGTCATTTGAGTAACTCAGGCGGATCGCTGGTTGGCATCGTTTATGGTCAGAACTAGGGCGGTATCTGATCGCCTTCGAACCTCTGACTTTCGTTCTTGATCAATGAAAACATTCTTGGCAAATGCTTTCGCAGTAGTTCGTCTTGCGACGGTCCAAGAATTTCACCTCTAGCGCCGCAATACGAATGCCCCCGTCCGTCCCTCTTAATCATTACCTCGTATTCCAAAAACCAACAGAACAGAAACGAGGTCTTGTTCTATTATTCCATGCAAGTTTATTCAGGCGACTCGCCTGCGTTGAGCACTCTAATTTTTTCAAAGTAAAAGCACCGGCCATCTCGAGGCACACAATGAAGTGCACCAAGAAAGAACCGGCATGATGTTCAGTCCGAGCCGTCGCATCGGGTAGATGCACTACTCGTCTGGAACTGAGATCCAACTACGAGCTTTTTAACCGCAGCAGCTTTAGTATACGCTATTGGAGCTGGAATTACCGCGGCTGCTGGCACCAGACTTGCCCTCCAATTGATCCTCGTTAAAGGATTTAGAGTGTACTCATTTCAATTACGGGGCCTCAAAAGAGTCCCGTATTGTTATTTTTCGTCACTACCTCCCCGTGCCGGGAGTGGGTAATTTGCGCGCCTGCTGCCTTCCTTGGATGTGGTAGCCGTTTCTCAGGCTCCCTCTCCGGAATCGAACCCTGATTCTCCGTTACCCGTAACAACCATGGTAAGCAAGTAACCTACCATCGAAAGTTGATAAGGCAGACACTTGAAAGAAACGTCGCCGGCTCGTGGCCATGCGATCAGCACAAAGTTATCCAGAGTCACCACACAATACGGGCCGAAACCCGATCGATCTTGGTCTAATAAAAGCACCCGTTACCCAAAGGGCTCCAGGCTCACTGCATGTATTAGCTCTAGAATTGCCACAGTTATCCAAGTAGGAAGAAACGATCTAAGGAACCATAACTGATTTAATGAGCCATTCGCGGTTTCGCCTTATTTCGGCATGTACTTAGACATGCATGGCTTAATCTTTGAGACAAGCATATGATTACTGGCAGGATCAACCAGGTAATCGTTCGACTGCGCGTCCGTCCTCGCCTTCGGCGGGCCGGACGCAGTCTGTGTGCGGCGGAGGCCACCTTCAGGCGCCCCAACACGCTTATTTTGCACTCCGAGATGACGGCGTTCGAGCTCGCTACGGCACAACCTTCCCGAAAGACGAGTGGGAGCCGTGCGGCAAGAAGCACGTTCATGCTCGCTCTTTTTCGTTGCATCGACTCGGTCGCGCCGTGCGGGTTGCCCAAGCCCGCTGCACTGTCGGTGGACCGGCCGGAACTAGCAACGGAGCCGAGACTGCAAAGCCGCCAGACGACGGGTCACGCCCGCGTCTTCGGCGCTTTCGCATCTGAATCGCCCGAGGACGACACGGAACACACCTCGATATCGTGGTAAAACGGCACCGTCCGACAACCAGCCCCTAACGCATCAAGCGGATGAGGCTGCAGACGACTGCCGTGGATTCCCCTGGAGCAGACCCGAGGACACGCTTGACGAGGCCGAAGCCCGCCGCATATCAGACACCCGGTCGCTTTCGCGTACGCCGCTCACGAGAACCCCCACATAATAGCAGCGATAAGTACCCAGACCTCCTTGGGCACTAATACGAGCGTACTCGAGAAAATTTCACCGCGGGTGTGCCCCGAAACGTGTGGCACGTTGAGCGTGCCACAAGTCTACGTCGCTCTCAAACCCGCCGAGGTCGTAGAATTTGCGACCCTACTCACGAAATTCCCACCGAGGATACGGCCGCAAACGTACCGCACCTTGGGTAGGCCACGAGTTTGTGCAACACTACGCTGACGGCACAGCACCGAGGTCGTGCGCGCACGCACGGGAAAATTCCGCCGCGGTTTCTGCCGAAAACGTGAGGCACCACGACTCTCCGCAAGTTCGCGTCGACTGCGAAAGACCGAAGTCGTGAACGACGTGTCCGCTACTCGCCGCCGACACGCTGGACACCAAACGTACAACGACTCGACGGCGTAGTAGAGGCCCACGACGCGGTTTTCCTTAACGACGTCTCGGCGTGGCACCGACAGGTTAGAACGGCCGACCAACGTTCCCTGTCCGCCGTTCGGCTCAGTCGAAGGGCTCGGCGACTTCGGCAACGCTGCGAAGCCGCACGGTGACGCACGCCATGTCCCCATTTTTTTTTTTTTTCTTTCTGCGTCTGCCGGGGTGCCCCTATAATAGCAGCGATAAGCACCCAGACCGCCGTGGGTCGCTCGCCCCGGCTGACGTGGTTTTTCGTACTCCTGCGGCGGTCGCCGTCAAGCACGTCCAAATACGCTACTTTCGTGGGCGCATTCACGCTCTTTCGCTTCGCCGGAGTGCCAGCACTCACTCTGCCAAAAACGGCGAACATCCGAGCGGCGGTTCCCACTTTTGCGTCGGCGTCGCAAACCCCGCCCCGGCAGACGAGGTTTGCCGTACTCGTGCGACGGTGGCCGGCGGGCACGTCGAAAGACGCCGATATCGTGCGCGAATTGGCGCACCTTGGCTTCACCGGAGTGCCGCCACTGACTCCTCCAAAAACGGCGAAGATCCGAGCGGCGCTTCCCACTTTCGCATCGGCGTCCCGAACTCCGCCCCGGCTGACGCGGTTTACCGTACTCGTGCGACGGTCGCCGGCGAGCACGTGGAAAGACGCCGATATCGTGCCCGAATCGGCTCCGTTCGGCTTCGCCGGAGTGCCAGCACTGGCTCGGCGAAAGACGACGAACATCCGAGCGACGGTTCTCACTATTGCGTACGCGTCGCAAACCCCGCCCCGGCAGACGCACTTTGCCGTACTCGTGCGACGGTCGCCGGCGAGCACGTAGAAAGACGCCGATATCGTGCCGGAATCGGCCCCGTTTGGCTTCGCCGGAGTGCCAGCACTCACTCGGCCACAAACGGCGAACATCCGAGCGGCGGTTCCCACTTAGCCGTCGGCGTCCCGAACTCCGCCCCGGCAGACGCGGTTGCCGAGCTCGTGCGACTAGCGACCGCGAAGCCGTCTCGCGACGCCGCTTTCGTGCGCGGCTCCCACTGCGACCTGGGTCACCCGAGGTCGACGAGCAAGAAAGAATGTCGAAAAAAAATTTTTTTTTTTTTTGCGTCTGCCGGGGTGCCCCTATAATAGCAGCGATAAGCACCCAGACCGCCATGGGTCGCTCGCCCCGGCTGACGTGGTTTTTCGTTTTCCTGCGGTGGTCGTCGTCAAGCACGTCCAAACACGCCACTTTCGTGGGCGCATTCGCGCTCTTTCGCTTCGCCGGAGTGCCAGCACTCACTCTGCCAAAAACGGCGAACATCCTAGTGGCGGTTCCCACTTTTGCGTCGGCGTCGCCAACCCCGCCCCGGCATACGCGGTTTGCCGTACTCGTGCGGCGGTGGCCGGCGGGCACGTCGAAAGACACCGATATCGTGCGCGAGTCGATGCTTCTTGGTCTCGCAGGAGGGCCGCCACTCACTCCTGCAAAAACGGCGAAGATCCGAGCGGCGCTTCCCACTTTTTCGTCGGCATCGCAAACCTCGCCCCGGCAGACGCGCTTTGCCGTACTCGTGCGACGGTCGCCGGCGAGCACGTCGAAATACGCCGATATCGTGCCCGAATCGGCCCCGTTTCGCTTCGCCGGAGTGCCAGCACTCACTCGGCCAAAAACGGCGAACATCCGAGCAGCGGTACCCACTTAGCCGTCGGCATCCCGAACTCCGCGCCGGCTGACGCGGTTGCCGAGCTCGTGCGACTAGCGACCGCGAACGCGTCTCGCGACGCCGCTTTCGTGCGCGGCTCCCATTGCGACCTGGGTTACCCGAGCTCGACCAGCAAAAAAGAAGGTCGAAAAAAAATTTTTTTTTTCTGCGTCTGCCGGGGTGCCCCTATAATAGCAGCGATAAGCACCCAGACCGCCGTGGGTCGCTCGCCCCGGCTGACGTGGTTTTTCGTACTCCTGCAGCGGTCGCCGTCAAGCACGTCCAAATACGCCACTTTCGTGGGCGCTTTCGCGCTCTTTCGCGTCGCCGGTGTGCCAGCACTCACTCTGCCAAAAACGGCGAACATCCTAGTGGCGGTTCCCACTTTTGCGTCGGCGTCGCCAACCCCGCCCCGGCATACGCGGTTTGCCGTACTCGTGCGGCGGTGGCCGGCGGGCACGTCGAAAGACACCGATATCGTGCGCGAGTCGATGCTTCTTGGTCTCGCAGGAGGGCCGCCACTCACTCCTGCAAAAACGGCGAAGATCCGAGCGGCGCTTCCCACTTTTTCGTCGGCATCGCAAACCTCGCCCCGGCAGACGCGCTTTGCCGTACTCGTGCGACGGTCGCCGGCGAGCACGTCGAAATACGCCGATATCGTGCCCGAATCGGCCCCGTTTCGCTTCGCCGGAGTGCCAGCACTCACTCGGCCAAAAACGGCGAACATCCGAGCAGCGGTACCCACTTAGCCGTCGGCATCCCGAACTCCGCGCCGGCTGACGCGGTTGCCGAGCTCGTGCGACTAGCGACCGCGAACGCGTCTCGCGACGCCGCTTTCGTGCGCGGCTCCCATTGCGACCTGGGTTACCCGAGCTCGACCAGCAAAAAAGAAGGTCGAAAAAAAATTTTTTTTTTCTGCGTCTGCCGGGGTGCCCCTATAATAGCAGCGATAAGCACCCAGACCGCCGTGGGTCGCTCGCCCCGGCTGACGTGGTTTTTCGTACTCCTGCAGCGGTCGCCGTCAAGCACGTCCAAATACGCCACTTTCGTGGGCGCTTTCGCGCTCTTTCGCGTCGCCGGTGTGCCAGCACTCACTCTGCCAAAAACGGCCAACATCCGAGCGGCGGTTCCCACTTTTGCGTCGGCGTCGTAAACCCCGCCCCGGCAGACGCGGTTTGCCCTACTCGTTCGACGGTCGCCGGCGAGCGCGTCGAAAGACGCCGATATCGTGCGCTAATTGGCGCTCCTTGGCTTCTCCGGAGTGCCGCCACTCACTCCTCCAAAAACGGCGAAGATCCGAGCGGCGTTCTCCACTTTCGCATCGGCGTCCCGAACTCCGCCCGGGCTGACGCGGTTTACCGTACTCGTGCGACGGTCGCCGCCGGGCACGTCGAAAGACGCCGATATCGTGCCGTAATCGGCCCCGTTTGGCTTCGCCCGAGTGCCAGCACTCACTCGGCCAAAAACGGCGAACATCCGAGCAGCGTTTCCCACTTTCGCATCGGCGTCCCGAAGCCCGCCCCGGCAGACGCGGTTTGCCCTACTCGAGCGACGGTCGCCGGCGATCACGTCGAAAGGCGCCGAATTCGTGCACGAATCGATGCTTCTTGGTCTCGCAGGAGGGCCGCCACTCACTCCTGCAAAAACGGCGAAGATCCGAGTTGCGCTTCCCACTTTTTCGTCGGCGTCCCGAACTACGCCCCGGCTGACGCGGTTTACCGTACTCGTGCGACGGTCGCCGGCGGGCACTTCAAAATACGCCGATTTCGTGGGCGCATTCACGCTGTTTCGCTTCCCCGGAGTGCCAACACTCACTCTGCCGAAAGCGGCGATCATCCGAGCGGCGGTTCCCACTTTTGCGTCGGCTTCGCAAACGGCGCCCCGGCAGACGCGCTCGTGCGACGTACTCGTGCGACGGTCGCCGGCGAGCACGTCGAAAGACGCCGATATCGTGCTCGAATCGACCCCGTTTCGCTTCGCCGGAGTGCTGCCAGTCACGGCGCAGAAAACGGCGAACAAGTGTTTTTTTTTTTTTTCCTAGAATTTGTGTTATAGAAGGCACATTTGATATCGGACGATAATTTTCAACTTTATCACGCGCACCGATTTTCGTGTAGAGGTTTGCAAGTTTATGGGAATTTCTCCACTTGGAATAATGCGATTTAGTAGTACTACGAGAACTTCATGGATGTACTCAAGGGTACGGGGCAAGTCAGTTACGTCAACACCTGCAGATTTTTTACACTTCAAACTGAAAATTGTTGGTTGTGAGTCCTCGTGTGATATTAAAGGCCGATTCGCTAACACATAGAACAAAGAAAGAAAGGAAGAAAAAACGCCCGCGCTCGCTCAAGAAACCTGGGTTCGCAACAAGTGGCAACAACAAGCAACCGAGCGAGTGCGCCAAAACCCGTGGCGGCCGAACAAACGCGAAGTCCCAACCGCGTCAGCCGGGGCGGCACGGGACAGGAAAAATCACTTCAGCCGGGGCGGCGGGGCACCGAATAAACCTCGTCACCTCGTCGCAGGATAAAAGAGGAAACAAAAAGTCTAAACAGCGTCTGCTGGAGCGAATGCGTAATAAAACAACAACAACAACAAAAAAAAAACACCCGCGCTCAAGAAGTCTGCAATCCTCACAAAAGGCGACTGTGACCGAGCAGCGTCAGCCGGGGCCGTGCGGAAACGGAAAAACCGCGACTACCGGGGCGTCGAGGCACCGAAAAATCCACTTCAGCCGCGGCGAAAAAAAAAAACAAAAAGAAAGACGGAGGGGGGGGGGGGAACCACGTCTGCCGGGGCGAAGGAAAAAAAAAAACGCGTCTGCCGGGGCGAGCCCGGGTGCGGCACCACCGGGAAAACTGTGGCAAACAGACATGGCGATCGAGTGAGTGGGCCGCCAGCCAGGCTCAGCCAAAAAGTGCAAAGTCCGAACTGCGTCAGCCGGGGCGGCAAAAACCGCGTCAGCCGGGGCGGCGCAAAAAACCGCGTCTGCCGGGGCGGCACGAAACCGCGTCAGCCGGGGCGGGGCGAAAACTGCGTCAGCCGGGGCGAAAAGAAAAAAAAAAAACGCGTCTGCCGGGGCAAGCCCGGGTGCGGCACCACCGGGAAAACTGTGGCAAACAGACATGGCGATCGAGTGAGTGGGCCGCCAGCCAGGCACAGCCGAAAAGTGCAAAGTCCGAACCGTGTCAGCCGGGGCGACGCAAAAACCGCGTCAGCCGGGGCGGCGCGAAAACCGCGTCAGCCGGGGCGGCACGAAACCGCGTCAGCCGGGGCGGCGCGAAAACTGCGTCAGCCGGGGCGGCGCGAAAACCTCGTCAGCCGGGGCGAGCGAAAAGGGGGGGGGGGGGAACCACGTCTGCCGGGGCGAAAGAAAAAAAAAACGCGTCTGCCGGGGCGAGCCCGGGTGCGGCACCACCGGGAAGACTGTGGCAAACAGACATGGCGATCGAGTGAGTGGGCCGCCAGCCAGGCTCAGCCCAAAAAGTGCCAAGTCCGAACTGCGTCAGCCGGGGCGGCAAAAACCGCGTCAGCCGGGGCGGCGCGAAAACCGCGTCTGCCGGGGCGGCGCGAAAACTGCGTCAGCCGGGGCGAGCCCGGGTGCGGCACCACCGGGAAAACTGTGGCTAACAGACATGGCGATCGAGTGAGTGGGCCACCAGCCAGGCTCAGCCAAAAAGTGCCAAGTCCGAACTGCGTCAGCCGGGGCGGCAAAAACCGCGTCAGCCGGGGCGGCGCAAAAAAACCGCGTCTGCCGGGGCGGCACGAAACCGCGTCAGCCGGGGCGGCGCGAAAACTGCGTCAGCCGGGGCGAAAGAAAAAAAAAAACGCGTCTGCCGGGGCGAGCCCGGGTGCGGCACCACCGGGAAAACTGTGGCAAACAGACATGGCGATCGAGTGAGTGGGCCGCCAGCCAGGCACAGCCGAAAAGTGCTAAGTCCGAACTGCGTCTGCCGGGGCGGCACGAAACCGCGTCAGCCGGGGCGGCGCGAAAACCGCGTCTGCCGGGGCGGCACGAAACCGCGTCAGCCGGGGCGGCGCGAAAACTGCGTCAGCCGGGGCGAGCCCGGGTGCGGCACCACCGGGAAAACTGTGGCAAACAGACATGGCGATCGAGTGAGTGGGCCGCCAGCCAGGCACAGCCGAAAAGTGCTAAGTCCGAACTGCGTCTGCCGGGGCGGCACGAAACCGCGTCAGCCGGGGCGGCGCGAAAACCGCGTCTGCCGGGGCGGCACGAAACCGCGTCAGCCGGGGCGGCGCGAAAACTGCGTCAGCCGGGGCGAGCCCGGGTGCGGCACCACCGGGAAAACTGTGGCAAACAGACATGGCGATCGAGTGAGTGGGCCGCCAGCCAGGCACAGCCGAAAAGTGCTAAGTCCGAACTGCGTCAGCCGGGGCGGCAAAAACCGCGTCAGCCGGGGCGGCGCAAAAAACCGCGTCTGCCGGGGCGGCACGAAACCGCGTCAGCCGGGGCGGCGCGAAAACTGCGTCAGCCGGGGCGAAAGAAAAAAAAAAAACGCGTCTGCCGGGGCGAGCCCGGGTGCGGCACCACCGGGAAAACTGTGGCAAACAGACATGGCGATCGAGTGAGTGGGCCGCCAGCCAGGCACAGCCGAAAAGTGCTAAGTCCGAACTGCGTCTGCCGGGGCGGCACGAAACCGCGTCAGCCGGGGCGGCGCGAAAACCGCGTCTGCCGGGGCGGCACGAAACCGCGTCAGCCGGGGCGGCGCGAAAACTGCGTCAGCCGGGGCGAGCCCGGGTGCGGCACCACCGGGAAAACTGTGGCAAACAGACATGGCGATCGAGTGAGTGGGCCGCCAGCCAGGCACAGCCGAAAAGTGCTAAGTCCGAACTGCGTCTGCCGGGGCGGCACGAAACCGCGTCAGCCGGGGCGGCGCGAAAACCGCGTCTGCCGGGGCGGCGCGAAAACTGCGTCAGCCGGGGCGAGCCCGGGTGCGGCACCACCGGGAAAACTGTGGCAAACAGACATGGCGATCGAGTGAGTGGGCCGCCAGCCAGGCACAGCCGAAAAGTGCAAAGTCCGAACCGTGTCAGCCGGGGCGACGCAAAAACCGCGTCAGCCGGGGCGGCGCGAAAACCGCGTCAGCCGGGGCGGCACGAAACCGCGTCAGCCGGGGCGGCGCGAAAACTGCGTCAGCCGGGGCGGCGCGAAAACCTCGTCAGCCGGGGCGAGCGAAAAGGGGGGGGGGGGAACCACGTCTGCCGGGGCGAAAGAAAAAAAAAACGCGTCTGCCGGGGCGAGCCCGGGTGCGGCACCACCGGGAAGACTGTGGCAAACAGACATGGCGATCGAGTGAGTGGGCCGCCAGCCAGGCTCAGCCCAAAAAGTGCCAAGTCCGAACTGCGTCAGCCGGGGCGGCAAAAACCGCGTCAGCCGGGGCGGCGCGAAAACCGCGTCTGCCGGGGCGGCGCGAAAACTGCGTCAGCCGGGGCGAGCCCGGGTGCGGCACCACCGGGAAAACTGTGGCTAACAGACATGGCGATCGAGTGAGTGGGCCACCAGCCAGGCTCAGCCAAAAAGTGCCAAGTCCGAACTGCGTCAGCCGGGGCGGCAAAAACCGCGTCAGCCGGGGCGGCGCAAAAAAACCGCGTCTGCCGGGGCGGCACGAAACCGCGTCAGCCGGGGCGGCGCGAAAACTGCGTCAGCCGGGGCGAAAGAAAAAAAAAAACGCGTCTGCCGGGGCGAGCCCGGGTGCGGCACCACCGGGAAAACTGTGGCAAACAGACATGGCGATCGAGTGAGTGGGCCGCCAGCCAGGCACAGCCGAAAAGTGCTAAGTCCGAACTGCGTCTGCCGGGGCGGCACGAAACCGCGTCAGCCGGGGCGGCGCGAAAACCGCGTCTGCCGGGGCGGCACGAAACCGCGTCAGCCGGGGCGGCGCGAAAACTGCGTCAGCCGGGGCGAGCCCGGGTGCGGCACCACCGGGAAAACTGTGGCAAACAGACATGGCGATCGAGTGAGTGGGCCGCCAGCCAGGCACAGCCGAAAAGTGCTAAGTCCGAACTGCGTCTGCCGGGGCGGCACGAAACCGCGTCAGCCGGGGCGGCGCGAAAACCGCGTCTGCCGGGGCGGCACGAAACCGCGTCAGCCGGGGCGGCGCGAAAACTGCGTCAGCCGGGGCGAGCCCGGGTGCGGCACCACCGGGAAAACTGTGGCAAACAGACATGGCGATCGAGTGAGTGGGCCGCCAGCCAGGCACAGCCGAAAAGTGCTAAGTCCGAACTGCGTCAGCCGGGGCGGCAAAAACCGCGTCAGCCGGGGCGGCGCAAAAAACCGCGTCTGCCGGGGCGGCACGAAACCGCGTCAGCCGGGGCGGCGCGAAAACTGCGTCAGCCGGGGCGAAAGAAAAAAAAAAACGCGTCTGCCGGGGCGAGCCCGGGTGCGGCACCACCGGGAAAACTGTGGCAAACAGACATGGCGATCGAGTGAGTGGGCCGCCAGCCAGGCACAGCCGAAAAGTGCTAAGTCCGAACTGCGTCTGCCGGGGCGGCACGAAACCGCGTCAGCCGGGGCGGCGCGAAAACCGCGTCTGCCGGGGCGGCACGAAACCGCGTCAGCCGGGGCGGCGCGAAAACTGCGTCAGCCGGGGCGAGCCCGGGTGCGGCACCACCGGGAAAACTGTGGCAAACAGACATGGCGATTGAGTGAGTGGGCCGCCAGCCAGGC
>NW_027465627.1:7500-20607 GCF_043290135.1 Rhipicephalus microplus | reverse complement strand
CGCAAAAGCGGCGGGTGTGTTTCTAAGCACCACAGCGTTGTGTCAAAAAAGAGGTGCCTGAGAGAAACGCATGCGACTGCCGTGCTTTGCGGCATAGCACCGTGCGCAAAAACGGTGCGCATGCAAGAGGTGTCAGAGCTAGCGAACTTTTGCCACGAGCAACAGGTCACTAAAAGCCTATAGATGACGGTGTTGGAGGAAAAGAAAAATATCGAGAAAGCACTGCGGTGTGCCGTGCGTAGGGACGGGCGCGCGTGCCACATGCCGCCGAAATATGGGTGTCGGAGAAAACAGAGTGCCGCGCGTAACGAGGGGCGCGCGTGTTACAGAGAGATATGCCCAAACGCATGAAAGTGTACGCAGGTGTCCTAAGGCAGTTTTTTTTTTTTTTCCTCATTTTGATGTCGCCCCGGCTGACGTGGTTTTCGTTTTTCCGTGCCGCCCCGGCTGACGCGGTTTTCGTTTTTCCGTGCCGCCCCGGCTGACGCAGTTTTTGCGCCGCCCCGGCTGACGCGGTTTTCGCGCCGCCCCGGCTGACGCGGTTCCGACTTTGCACTTTTTGGCTCACCCCGGCTGGCGGCCCACTCACTCGATCGCCAGGTCTGTTTGCCCCGGTGGTTCCACCGCCAGGCTTAAGCGCGAACTTTTTTTGTTTGTTTTCTTTTGATTAAGCGCAAGCTTTTTTCTTTGTTTTCTTTTGATTAAGCGCGGGCTTTTTTCTTTGTTTTTTTTGCATTCGCCCCGGCAGACGCGGTTTTTGCGCCGCCCCGGCTGACGCGGTTTTTGCCGCCCCGGCTGACGCAGTTCGGACTTAGCACTTTTCGGCTGTGCCTGGCTGGCGGCCCACTCACTCGATCGCCATGTCTGTTTGCCACAGTTTTCCCGGTGGTGCCGCACCCGGGCTCGCCCCGGCTGACGCGGTTTCGTGCCGCCCCGGCAGACGCGGTTTTCGCGCCGCCCCGGCTGACGCGGTTTCGTGCCGCCCCGGCAGACGCGGTTTTTTGCCGCCCCGGCAGACGCGTTTTTTTTTTCTTTCGCCCCGGCTGACGCAGTTTTCGCGCCGCCCCGGCAGACGCGGTTTTCGCGCCGCCCCGGCAGACGCGGTTTTTTGCGCCGCCCCGGCTGACGCAGTTCGGACTTGGCACTTTTTGGCTGAGCCTGGCTGGCGGCCCACTCACTCGATCGCCATGTCTGTTTGCCACAGTTTTCCCGGTGGTGCCGCACCCGGGCTCGCCCCGGCTGACGCAGTTTTCGCGCCGCCCCGGCTGACGCGGTTTCGTGCCGCCCCGGCAGACGCGGTTTTTTGCGCCGCCCCGGCTGACGCGGTTTTTTGCCGCCCCGGCTGACGCAGTTCGGACTTGGCACTTTTCGGCTGTGCCTGGCTGGCGGCCCACTCACTCGATCGCCATGTCTGTTTGCCACAGTTTTCCCGGTGGTGCCGCACCCGGGCTCGCCCCGGCAGACGCGTTTTTTTTTTTTCTTTCGCCCCGGCTGACGCAGTTTTCGCGCCGCCCCGGCTGACGCGGTTTCGTGCCGCCCCGGCAGACGCGGTTTTTTGCGCCGCCCCGGCTGACGCGGTTTTTGCCGCCCCGGCTGACGCAGTTCGGACTTAGCACTTTTTGGCTGAGCCTGGCTGGTGGCCCACTCACTCGATCGCCATGTCTGTTAGCCACAGTTTTCCCGGTGGTGCCGCACCCGGGCTCGCCCCGGCTGACGCAGTTTTCGCGCCGCCCCGGCTGACGCGGTTTCGTGCCGCCCCGGCAGACGCGGTTTTCGCGCCGCCCCGGCTGACGCGGTTTTTGCCGCCCCGGCTGACGCAGTTCGGACTTAGCACTTTTCGGCTGTGCCTGGCTGGCGGCCCACTCACTCGATCGCCATGTCTGTTTGCCACAGTTTTCCCGGTGGTGCCGCACCCGGGCTCGCCCCGGCTGACGCAGTTTTCGCGCCGCCCCGGCTGACGCGGTTTCGTGCCGCCCCGGCAGACGCGGTTTTCGCGCCGCCCCGGCTGACGCGGTTTCGTGCCGCCCCGGCAGACGCGGTTTTTTGCCGCCCCAGCTGACGCAGTTCGGACTTAGCACTTTTTGGCTGAGCCTTGCTGGCGGCCCACTCACTCGATCGCCATGTCTGTTTGCCACAGTTTTCCCGGTGGTGCCGCACCCGGGCTCGCCCCGGCAGACGCGTTTTTTTTTTTCTTTCGCCCCGGCTGACGCAGTTTTCGCGCCGCCCCGGCAGACGCGGTTTTCGCGCCGCCCCGGCAGACGCGGTTTTTTGCGCCGCCCCGGCTGACGCGGTTTTTTGCCGCCCCGGCTGACGCAGTTCGGACTTGGCACTTTTTGGCTGAGCCTGGCTGGCGGCCCACTCACTCGATCGCCATGTCTGTTTGCCACAGTTTTCCCGGTGGTGCCGCACCCGGGCTCGCCCCGGCTGACGCAGTTTTCGCGCCGCCCCGGCAGACGCGGTTTCGTGCCGCCCCGGCAGACGCGGTTTTTTGCGCCGCCCCGGCTGACGCGGTTTTTTGCCGCCCCGGCTGACACGGTTCGGACTTTGCACTTTTCGGCTGTGCCTGGCTGGCGGCCCACTCACTCGATCGCCATGTCTGTTTGCCACAGTTTTCCCGGTGGTGCCGCACCCGGGCTCGCCCCGGCAGACGCGTTTTTTTTTTTTTTTTCTTTCGCCCCGGCTGACGCAGTTTTCGCGCCGCCCCGGCTGACGCGGTTTCGTGCCGCCCCGGCAGACGCGGTTTTTTGCGCCGCCCCGGCTGACGTGGTTTTTGCCGCCCCGGCTGACGCAGTTCGGACTTTGCACTTTTTGGCTGAGCCTGGCTGGCGGCCCACTCACTCGATCGCCATGTCTGTTTGCCACAGTTTTCCCGGTGGTGCCGCACCCGGGCTCGCCCCGGCAGACGCGTTTTTTTTTTTTCCTTCGCCCCGGCAGACGTGGTTCCCCCCCCCCCCTCCGTCTTTCTTTTTGTTTTTTTTTTTCGCCGCGGCTGAAGTGGATTTTTCGGTGCCTCGACGCCCCGGTAGTCGCGGTTTTTCCGTTTCCGCACGGCCCCGGCTGACGCTGCTCGGTCACAGTCGCCTTTTGTGGTGATTGCAGACTTCTTGAGCGCGGGTGTTTTTTTTTTTTGTTGTTGTTGTTGTTTTATTACGCATTCGCTCCAGCAGACGCTGTTTAGACTTTTTGTTTCCTCTTTTATCCTGCGACGAGGTGACGAGGTTTATTCGGTGCCCCGCCGCCCCGGCTGAAGTGATTTTTCCTGTCCCGTGCCGCCCCGGCTGACGCGGTTGGGACTTCGCGTTTGTTCGGCCGCCACGGGTTTTGGCGCACTCGCTCGGTTGCTTGTTGTTGCCACTTGTTGCGAACCCAGGTTTCTTGAGCGAGCGCGGGCGTTTTTTCTTCCTTTCTTTCTTTGTTCTATGTGTTAGCGAATCGGCCTTTAATATCACACGAGGACTCACAACCAACAATTTTCAGTTTGAAGTGTAAAAAATCTGCAGGTGTTGACGTAACTGACTTGCCCCGTACCCTTGAGTACATCCATGAAGTTCTCGTAGTACTACTAAATCGCATTATTCCAAGTGGAGAAATTCCCATAAACTTGCAAACCTCTACACGAAAATCGGTGCGCGTGATAAAGTTGAAAATTATCGTCCGATATCAAATGTGCCTTCTATAACACAAATTCTAGGAAAAAAAAAAAAAAAAACACTTGTTCGCCGTTTTCTGCGCCGTGACTGGCAGCACTCCGGCGAAGCGAAACGGGGTCGATTCGAGCACGATATCGGCGTCTTTCGACGTGCTCGCCGGCGACCGTCGCACGAGTACGTCGCACGAGCGCGTCTGCCGGGGCGCCGTTTGCGAAGCCGACGCAAAAGTGGGAACCGCCGCTCGGATGATCGCCGCTTTCGGCAGAGTGAGTGTTGGCACTCCGGGGAAGCGAAACAGCGTGAATGCGCCCACGAAATCGGCGTATTTTGAAGTGCCCGCCGGCGACCGTCGCACGAGTACGGTAAACCGCGTCAGCCGGGGCGTAGTTCGGGACGCCGACGAAAAAGTGGGAAGCGCAACTCGGATCTTCGCCGTTTTTGCAGGAGTGAGTGGCGGCCCTCCTGCGAGACCAAGAAGCATCGATTCGTGCACGAATTCGGCGCCTTTCGACGTGATCGCCGGCGACCGTCGCTCGAGTAGGGCAAACCGCGTCTGCCGGGGCGGGCTTCGGGACGCCGATGCGAAAGTGGGAAACGCTGCTCGGATGTTCGCCGTTTTTGGCCGAGTGAGTGCTGGCACACGGGCGAAGCCAAACGGGGCCGATTACGGCACGATATCGGCGTCTTTCGACGTGCCCGCCGGCGACCGTCGCACGAGTACGGTAAACCGCGTCAGCCCGGGCGGAGTTCGGGACGCCGATGCGAAAGTGGAGAACGCCGCTCGGATCTTCGCCGTTTTTGGAGGAGTGAGTGGCGGCACTCCGGAGAAGCCAGGGAGCGCCAATTAGCGCACGATATCGGCGTCTTTCGACGCGCTCGCCGGCGACCGTCGCACGAGTAGGGCAAACCGCGTCTGCCGGGGCGGGGTTTACGACGCCGACGCAAAAGTGGGAACCGCCGCTCGGATGTTGGCCGTTTTTGGCAGAGTGAGTGCTGGCACTCCGGCGACGCGAAAGAGCGCGAATGCGCCCACGAAAGTGGCGTATTTGGACGTGCGTGACGGCGACCGCTGCAGGAGTACGAAAAACCACGTCAGCCGGGGCGAGCGACACACGGCGGTCTGGGTGCTTATCGCTGCTATTATAGGGGCACCCCGGCAGACGCAGAAAAAAAAAAAAAAATTTTCGACCTTCTTTTTTGCTGGTCGAGCTCGGGTAACCCAGGTCGCAATGGGAGCCGCGCACGAAAGCGGCGTCGCGAGACGCGTTCGCGGTCGCTAGTCGCACGAGCTCGGCAACCGCGTCAGCCGGCGCGGAGTTCGGGATGCCGACGGCTAAGTGGGTACCGCTGCTCGGATGTTCGCCGTTTTTGGCCGAGTGAGTGCTGGCACTCCGGTGAAGCCAAGGAGCGCCAATTCGTGCACGATATCGGCGTCTTTCGACGTGCCCGCCGGCCACCGCCGCACGAGTACGGCAAACCGCGTCTGCCGGGGCGGGGTTCGCGACGCGTACGCAATAGTGGGAACCGTCGCTCGGATGTTCGTCGTCTTTGGCCGAGCGAGTGCTGGCACTCCGGCGAAGCGAAACGGGGCCGATTCGGGCACGATATCGGCGTATTTCGACGTGCTCGCCGGCGACCGTCGCACGAGTACGGCAAAGCGCGTCTGCCGGGGCGAGGTTTGCGACGCCGACGAAAAAGTGGGAAGCGCCGCTCGGATCTTCGCCGTTTTTGCAGGAGTGAGTGGCGGCCCTCCTGCGAGACCAAGAAGCATCGACTCGCGCACGATATCGGTGTCTTTCGACGTGCCCGCCGGCCACCGCCGCACGAGTACGGCAAACCGCGTATGCCGGGGCGGGGTTGGCGACGCCGACGCAAAAGTGGGAACCGCCACTAGGATGTTCGCCGTTTTTGGCAGAGTGAGTGCTGGCACTCCGGCGAAGCGAAAGAGCGCGAATGCGCCCACGAAAGTGGCGTGTTTGGACGTGCTTGACGACGACCACCGCAGGAAAACGAAAAACCACGTCAGCCGGGGCGAGCGACCCATGGCGGTCTGGGTGCTTATCGCTGCTATTATAGGGGCACCCCGGCAGACGCAAAAAAAAAAAAAAAATTTTTTTCGACATTCTTTTTTGCTCGTCGACCTCGGGTGACCCAGGTCGCAGTGGGAGCCGCGCACGAAAGCGGCGTCGCGAGACGGCTTCGCGGTCGCTAGTCGCACGAGCTCGGCAACCGCGTCTGCCGGGGCGGAGTTCGGGACGCCGACGGCTAAGTGGGAACCGCCGCTCGGATGTTCGCCGTTTGTGGCCGAGTGAGTGCTGGCACTCCGGCGAAGCCAAACGGGGCCGATTCCGGCACGATATCGGCGTCTTTCTACGTGCTCGCCGGCGACCGTCGCACGAGTACGGCAAAGTGCGTCTGCCGGGGCGGGGTTTGCGACGCGTACGCAATAGTGAGAACCGTCGCTCGGATGTTCGTCGTCTTTCGCCGAGCCAGTGCTGGCAATCCGGCGAAGCCGAACGGAGCCGATTCGGGCACGATATCGGCGTCTTTCCACGTGCTCGCCGGCGACCGTCGCACGAGTACGGTAAACCGCGTCAGCCGGGGCGGAGTTCGGGACGCCGATGCGAAAGTGGGAAGCGCCGCTCGGATCTTCGCCGTTTTTGGAGGAGTCAGTGGCGGCACTCCGGTGAAGCCAAGGTGCGCCAATTCGCGCACGATATCGGCGTCTTTCGACGTGCCCGCCGGCCACCGTCGCACGAGTACGGCAAACCTCGTCTGCCGGGGCGGGGTTTGCGACGCCGACGCAAAAGTGGGAACCGCCGCTCGGATGTTCGCCGTTTTTGGCAGAGTGAGTGCTGGCACTCCGGCGAAGCGAAAGAGCGCGAATGCGCCCACGAAAGTGGCGTGTTTGGACGTGCTTGACGACGACCACCGCAGGAAAACGAAAAACCACGTCAGCCGGGGCGAGCGACCCATGGCGGTCTGGGTGCTTATCGCTGCTATTATAGGGGCACCCCGGCAGACGCAAAAAAAAAAAAAATTTTTTTCGACATTCTTTTTTGCTCGTCGACCTCGGGTGACCCAGGTCGCAGTGGGAGCCGCGCACGAAAGCGGCGTCGCGAGACGGCTTCGCGGTCGCTAGTCGCACGAGCTCGGCAACCGCGTCTGCCGGGGCGGAGTTCGGGACGCCGACGGCTAAGTGGGAACCGCCGCTCGGATGTTCGCCGTTTGTGGCCGAGTGAGTGCTGGCACTCCGGCGAAGCCAAACGGGGCCGATTCCGGCACGATATCGGCGTCTTTCTACGTGCTCGCCGGCGACCGTCGCACGAGTACGGCAAAGTGCGTCTGCCGGGGCGGGGTTTGCGACGCGTACGCAATAGTGAGAACCGTCGCTCGGATGTTCGTCGTCTTTCGCCGAGCCAGTGCTGGCACTCCGGCGAAGCCGAACGGAGCCGATTCGGGCACGATATCGGCGTCTTTCCACGTGCTCGCCGGCGACCGTCGCACGAGTACGGTAAACCGCGTCAGCCGGGGCGGAGTTCGGGACGCCGATGCGAAAGTGGGAAGCGCCGCTCGGATCTTCGCCGTTTTTGGAGGAGTCAGTGGCGGCACTCCGGTGAAGCCAAGGTGCGCCAATTCGCGCACGATATCGGCGTCTTTCGACGTGCCCGCCGGCCACCGTCGCACGAGTACGGCAAACCTCGTCTGCCGGGGCGGGGTTTGCGACGCCAACGCAAAAGTGGGAACCGCCGCTCGGATGTTCGCCGTTTTTGGCAGAGTGAGTGCTGGCACTCCGGCGAAGCGAAAGAGCGTGAATGCGCCCACGAAAGTAGCGTATTTGGACGTGCTTGACGGCGACCGCCGCAGGAGTACGAAAAACCACGTCAGCCGGGGCGAGCGACCCACGGCGGTCTGGGTGCTTATCGCTGCTATTATAGGGGCACCCCGGCAGACGCAGAAAGAAAAAAAAAAATGGGGACATGGCGTGCGTCACCGTGCGGCTTCGCAGCGTTGCCGAAGTCGCCGAGCCCTTCGACTGAGCCGAACGGCGGACAGGGAACGTTGGTCGGCCGTTCTAACCTGTCGGTGCCACGCCGAGACGTCGTTAAGGAAAACCGCGTCGTGGGCCTCTACGACGCCGTCGAGTCGTTGTACGTTTGGTGTCCAGCGTGTCGGCGGCGAGTAGCGGACACGTCGTTCACGACTTCGGTCTTTCGCAGTCGACGCGAACTTGCGGAGAGTCGTGGTGCCTCACGTTTTCGGCAGAAACCGCGGCGGAATTTTCCCGTGCGTGCGCGCACGACCTCGGTGCTGTGCCGTCAGCGTAGTGTTGCACAAACTCGTGGCCTACCCAAGGTGCGGTACGTTTGCGGCCGTATCCTCGGTGGGAATTTCGTGAGTAGGGTCGCAAATTCTACGACCTCGGCGGGTTTGAGAGCGACGTAGACTTGTGGCACGCTCAACATGCCACACGTTTCGGGGCACACCCGCGGTGAAATTTTCTCGAGTACGCTCGTATTAGGGCCCAAGGAGGTCTGGGTACTTATCGCTGCTATTATGTGGGGGTTCTCGTGAGCGGCGTACGCGAAAGCGACCGGGTGTCTGATATGCGGCGGGCTTCGGCCTCGTCAAGCGTGTCCTCGGGTCTGCTCCAGGGGAATCCACGGCAGTCGTCTGCAGCCTCATCCGCTTGATGCGTTAGGGGCTGGTTGTCGGACGGTGCCGTTTTACCACGATATCGAGGTGTGTTCCGTGTCGTCCTCGGGCGATTCAGATGCGAAAGCGCCGAAGACGCGGGCGTGACCCGTCGTCTGGCGGCTTTGCAGTCTCGGCTCCGTTGCTAGTTCCGGCCGGTCCACCGACAGTGCAGCGGGCTTGGGCAACCCGCACGGCGCGACCGAGTCGATGCAACGAAAAAGAGCGAGCATGAACGTGCTTCTTGCCGCACGGCTCCCACTCGTCTTTCGGGAAGGTTGTGCCGTAGCGAGCTCGAACGCCGTCATCTCGGAGTGCAAAATAAGCGTGTTGGGGCGCCTGAAGGTGGCCTCCGCCGCACACAGACTGCGTCCGGCCCGCCGAGGGCGAGGACGGACGCGCAGTCGAACAATTACCTGGTTGATCCTGCCAGTAATCATATGCTTGTCTCAAAGATTAAGCCATGCATGTCTAAGTACATGCCGAAATAAGGCGAAACCGCGAATGGCTCATTAAATCAGTTATGGTTCCTTAGATCGTTTCTTCCTACTTGGATAACTGTGGCAATTCTAGAGCTAATACATGCAGTGAGCCTGGAGCCCTTTGGGTAACGGGTGCTTTTATTAGACCAAGATCGATCGGGTTTCGGCCCGTATTGTGTGGTGACTCTGGATAACTTTGTGCTGATCGCATGGCCACGAGCCGGCGACGTTTCTTTCAAGTGTCTGCCTTATCAACTTTCGATGGTAGGTTACTTGCTTACCATGGTTGTTACGGGTAACGGAGAATCAGGGTTCGATTCCGGAGAGGGAGCCTGAGAAACGGCTACCACATCCAAGGAAGGCAGCAGGCGCGCAAATTACCCACTCCCGGCACGGGGAGGTAGTGACGAAAAATAACAATACGGGACTCTTTTGAGGCCCCGTAATTGAAATGAGTACACTCTAAATCCTTTAACGAGGATCAATTGGAGGGCAAGTCTGGTGCCAGCAGCCGCGGTAATTCCAGCTCCAATAGCGTATACTAAAGCTGCTGCGGTTAAAAAGCTCGTAGTTGGATCTCAGTTCCAGACGAGTAGTGCATCTACCCGATGCGACGGCTCGGACTGAACATCATGCCGGTTCTTTCTTGGTGCACTTCATTGTGTGCCTCGAGATGGCCGGTGCTTTTACTTTGAAAAAATTAGAGTGCTCAACGCAGGCGAGTCGCCTGAATAAACTTGCATGGAATAATAGAACAAGACCTCGTTTCTGTTCTGTTGGTTTTTGGAATACGAGGTAATGATTAAGAGGGACGGACGGGGGCATTCGTATTGCGGCGCTAGAGGTGAAATTCTTGGACCGTCGCAAGACGAACTACTGCGAAAGCATTTGCCAAGAATGTTTTCATTGATCAAGAACGAAAGTCAGAGGTTCGAAGGCGATCAGATACCGCCCTAGTTCTGACCATAAACGATGCCAACCAGCGATCCGCCTGAGTTACTCAAATGACTCGGCGGGCAGCTTCCGGGAAACCAAAGTATTTGGGTTCCGGGGGAAGTATGGTTGCAAAGCTGAAACTTAAAGGAATTGACGGAAGGGCACCACCAGGAGTGGAGCCTGCGGCTTAATTTGACTCAACACGGGAAAACTTACCCGGCCCGGACACTGGGAGGATTGACAGATTGAGAGCTCTTTCTTGATTCGGTGGATGGTGGTGCATGGCCGTTCTTAGTTGGTGGAGCGATTTGTCTGGTTAATTCCGATAACGAACGAGACTCTAGCCTATTAAATAGGTGCGGGGTTCCCAGCACCTTACAACCTTCTTAGAGGGACAAGCGGCTCCTAGCCGCACGAAACAGAGCAATAACAGGTCTGTGATGCCCTTAGATGTCCGGGGCCGCACGCGCGCTACACTGAAGGAAGCAGCGTGTCTTTATCCCTGTCTGAAAAGACTGGGTAACCCGTGGAACTTCTTTCGTGATTGGGATAGGGGCTTGCAATTGTTCCCCTTGAACGAGGAATTCCCAGTAAGCGCGAGTCATAAGCTCGCGTTGATTACGTCCCTGCCCTTTGTACACACCGCCCGTCGCTACTACCGATTGAATGATTTAGTGAGGTCTTCGGACCGATGTCCGGCGCGGCCTTTCGGTTGCGCCGGTCTGTTGGAAAGATGACCAAACTTGATCATTTAGAGGAAGTAAAAGTCGTAACAAGGTTTCCGTAGGTGAACCTGCGGAAGGATCATTAACGGATTGTGAAGGGTGAGCGCCTCAGCTGCGTCTGCGCCCGACACTTTCTGCCGCTGACCCCGTTTGGACGCGGGGTCGGCTTTTCCCCACGGGGCTGCCTGAATGTGGAGCGGCACCCCGTGACAAATTGTTGCGCCCAGCGGACGCCAACACCGCGACCTTGGACGGTCGGCCAGGTGGCGGACGCGGGTACAAACGGCGCAACGCACTCATAGGTCGGCTTTCGACCCGCCACTGCACCGTGGCTCGAAGCGCTCGAAATGCGCGACCCGACCGCTGCGGGACCGCCTAGTACTGTAAACAGGAGCGGCGGAGCGCGAACGGCGAGTCGTGGTTACGTCGGTAGAAGGCGAGGCTGCGCGTTCCCGAAACGCCAGCCGAGTGCCCTCCCGACCGTTCGAGCGTGCAAGAACGAGACCCGACAATCGCGCGGCGACTGCCAAGTACGAGAGGAACGGCACAAGCGTCGGCGGTCGGTCAAGGAACTGGCGATGTGACGGGTCCGCTGTGCACCAGTGCATACCGTCCCGCCGTCCGCGGCAAGCGCCTCCGCGTCCTCGGGTGACGGAGGCTGCCGGTCGGTTCTTGCAGGCGAGGGATCTCGCTGGCACCGGTTCGCGTTGACGCGCGGCCGGTCATGGCACGGCGATGCGACGGCCGAGGTGCGCAGTACTCGATGGAGGAACCGCACGCTCCGATGACCGTCCCGCCCTCCGCGGCGTATGCGTACCGACCGTAATGGTTGCAGCAGCGCCGGCCGGCTTTTGAATTCGCCACACGAAACACGGTGCGAGATCGCGGTTAGGGGAGCGTCGACGTTGCCAGGCGTTTTGCTTGCTGCCGAGGGAAAGGCGGCACGGCCACGTCGCGCTCGTCGCGATTAGCGGGTCTGCGCGCTTTGGGAAGGTGCCGCAACGACTTGCCGAAAGAGGAAGCACGGAAGAACGAGGGACTTGGACGTCCCGACAATTGAACGCACTTGCGGCCAGGCCCTTGCTGGCTTCGTTCTTCCGCCTCGAGTAGGCTCGTACGCGGCTCCGGCGCCGAAAGTGGTCCTTGGCACCGACTTCGGTGGACGTGGGAAGTGCCGCGCAAGTACGGCGCGCCTGGCTCCACCTGTTGGCTAAAGTAGGCAGCCGGATCGGCATTTTGGTGTGCGGTGGCAAACCGTGGATGCGAAAAAAGCTTGTGCGATTTCGTGGAACAAAAAGCGGGGGTCCCCCTTTTTATGCGGAGGAGACCGACCCGCCCGCCGTGGTGAACCGCGACGCCACGGTAAAAACGGGAGAGGCTTGTCGATGGGACCGTGCATCCCGCGCTCCACGGAGGCCGGGAGGCGGCCGCCCGAGGAAATGTGTAGCCGTCGAGGCCCGCATCTGCGTGCACTCTTATCCAAATGGGTGTACCGCAGGCATTTTCTGGTTAGGCGGGCCAATGAGAGCGAGCACACAACGATACCTACGGGTCCGGCTTGGAGAACCGGCTTCGACGCCTCCCGAGTATTTATAGAGGGGTGGACCACGAAAGCACTCGCAAGTAGCGGAAGCGAAACGCCGTCCGAAACACACCGTTTGCTCGATTTGCGGCAGCCGAAAAAGGCGCGGCAGAGTTTTGGAGTCCAAGCGTGCGCTGAAAAGCGCCCTTCTTGGCCACTGTTTGGCCGAGTGCCAGAAACGTTTGGTTTTGACTGTACGGAATTGAACAAACACTTTTTCACGACTCTAAGCGGTGGATCACTCGGTTCTCGGGTCGATGAAGAACGCAGCCAGCTGCGAGACTTGGTGTGAATTGCAGGACACACTGAGCACTGATTCTTTGAACGCACATTGCGGCCTTGGGTCTTCCCTTGGCTTCGTCTGTCTGAGGGTCGGATCACATATCAAGAGAGCCTTCGGCGCACAAGGGAACGTGAGCCGTCGACTCGTTTTGACCGCGTCGGCAACACGGACAGCACGCTGAACACCTCACAGCGAGCGCCAACAGCGGCCACTCAAGGGCGAGACGGTGGCGACCGTCGTGCCAGAGCCCAACCGAAACGGGGGCGACCGACTGCATTGAGGATGTGGCACCTCGTTGAGACCGCCGCAGGACTTCGAGTCGGAAGGAAGCCTGCAGGGAAAGTGCGGTCGAGGTTGCGTACTCCTCTCTGCGACCGGGCGCGCAAGAGCTGCGAGAGCCACGGACGCGCAACTTTAACGCACGGTAAACACGAGGAGCGAAAGCCGGCCAGCAAAGCTTCTCCAGCCGTGCGCAAAGTGCGCGAGATCGCAGCCTTGCGTTGCGCTTGTTGCCCTCGAAGTAAGCAGGGTGTCCCGTAGACCGGGCGCTCGAACACGCTGCGGGGCCGTGCCTCCTCCAGGCTTTGCCGCGCGAACAGGGAACGTTCGCGCGCAAAGCGCAGGGAGGTGAGGAGGCTGCGCCCGACGTTTGCGGTTCGCTGCGTACGCGGTTGATGCGGAGAGCACGGCGCGACGACTTGCCGCGAAGCGGAAAAAGTCTCCCGCACGAGTTGGCGAAACGTTGGCGAAGCTT
>NW_027465626.1:5000-20609 GCF_043290135.1 Rhipicephalus microplus | reverse complement strand
TACAGAACGCTGTATCTCGCTAAATGACATCGTTCTTTAAGGTTTCACGATACTTGCATGCGCTTTACCGAGAATGTCACAACATAGCAGTTTCGCACTTGTAACGGTACAACACGCAGTATTTGGCTTGTTCATGCCGTTTTGAGTGCTTTCACAACATTTTACCTGTCGCAGTTTCGTACTCGCATTAAAACAACACTATCTCGTTAGATGACGTCGTTTTTGGTGGTTTCACGACGCTACCTAGCTTAAAACTAACCGGACCTTCGCACTTCTATCGTTAGAAAACGTTTTATTCGCTACTTTACAATGTTTTCTACAAGATTACGACGGTTTCATGCGCTTTCACATTAGATATCGCAGTTCCCGACTTGTAATGGTGAAAAACACAGCATCTCACTAAGTGACATTGTTTAACGCGGTTTTAGCGCGGTTCATATCTTAACCTAACCTAACCTTACCTAAACCAACCTAACCTAACCTAACCTAACCAAACCTTACCTAACATACCCTAACCTAACCTAACCAAACCTAACCTAACCTAACCTAACGTAACCGAACCTAACCTAACCTAACCTAACCTAACCTAACCTAACGACGTTTGCAAGCGCTTTCACATTAGATATCGCAGTTCCCGACTTGTAATGGTGAAAAACACTGCATCTCACTAAGTGACATTGATTAATGCGGTTTTACGACGGTTCGTATCTTAACCTAACCTAACATTCGCACTTGTATTAAAAAACGCTCTATTACACTGTTTCGTTCACAATTAGGATATTTGCATAACCTCACAGTTTTTCACCAACTTATTGCAGTACAGAACGCTGTATCTCGCTAAATGACATTGTTCTTTAAGGTTTCACGATGCTTGCATGCGCTTTAACGAGAATATCACAATATAGCAGTTTCGCACTTGTAACGGTAGAACACGCAGTATTTGGCTTGTTCATGCCGTTTTGTGTGCTTTCACATTTCACCTATCGCAGTTTAATACTCGCTATAAAACAGCACTATCTCGTTAGATGACGTCGTTTTTGGTAGTTTCACGACGCTACCTAGCCTAAACTAACCTAACCTAACCTAACCTTCGCACTTCTATCGTTAGAAAACGTTTTACTCGCCACTTTACAATGTTTTCTACAAGATTACGACGGTTTCATGCGCTTTCACATTAGATAAGATATCGTAGTTCCCGACTTGTAATGTTGAAAAACACTACATCTCACTAAGTGACATTGTTTAATGCGGTTTTACGACGGTTGATATGTCAACCTAACCTAACATTCGCACTTGTATCTAAAGACGCTCAATTACACTGTTTCGTTCACAATTACGATATTTGCTTGACCTCACAGTTTCTCACCAACTTATTACAGTACAGAACGCTGTATCTCGCTAAATGACATCGTTCTTTAAGGTTTCACGATACTTGCATGCGCTTTACCGAGAATGTCACAACATAGCAGTTTCGCACTTGTAACGGTACAACACGCAGTATTTGGCTTGTTCATGCCGTTTTGAGTGCTTTCACAACATTTTACCTGTCGCAGTTTCGTACTCGCATTAAAACAACACTATCTCGTTAGATGACGTCGTTTTTGGTGGTTTCACGACGCTACCTAGCTTAAACTAACATAACTCAAACTAACCGGACCTTCGCACTTCTATCGTTAGAAAACGTTTTATTCGCTACTTTACAATGTTTTCTACAAGATTACGACGGTTTCATGCGCTTTCACATTAGATATCGCAGTTCCCGACTTGTAATGGTGAAAAACACAGCATCTCACTAAGTGACATTGTTTAACGCGGTTTTAGCGCGGTTCATATCTTAACCTAACCTAACCTTACCTAAACCAACCGAACCTAACCTAACCTAACCAAACCTTACCTAACATACCCTAACCTAACCTAACCTAACCTAACCTAACCAAACCTAACCTAACGTAACCTAACCTAACCTAACCTAACCTAACCTAACCTAACCTAACCTAACCTAACCTAACGACGTTTGCAAGCGCTTTCACATTAGATATCGCAGTTCCCGACTTGTAATGGTGAAAAACACTGCATCTCACTAAGTGACATTGTTTAATGCGGTTTTACGACAGTTGATATCTCAACCTAACCTAACATTCGCACTTGTATCTAAATACGCTCAATTACACTGTTTCGTTCACAATTACGATATTTGCTTGACCTCACAGTTTCTCACCAACTTATTACAGTACAGAACGCTGTATCTCGCTAGATGACATCGTTCTTTAAGGTTTCACGATACTTGCATGCGCTTTAACGAGAATATCACAATAAAGCAGTTTCGCACTTGTAACGGCACAAGACGCAGTATCTGGCTAGTTCATGCCATTTTGTGTGCTTTCCCAATATTTCACCTATCGCAGTTTCGTACTCGCAATAAAACAACACTATCTCGTTAGATGACATCGTTTTTGGTGGTTTCACGACGCTACCTAGCTCAAACTAACCGAACCTTCGCACTTCTATTGTTAGAAAACGTTTTATTCGCTACTTTACAATGTTTTCTACAAGATTACGACGGTTTCATGCGCTTTCACATTAGATATCGCAGTTCCCGACTTGTAATGGTGGAAAACACAGCATCTCACTAAGTGACATTGTTTAATGCGGTTTTAGCGCGGTTCATATCTTAACCTAACCTAACCTTACCTAACCCAACCTAACCTAACCTAACCTAACCAAACCTTACCTAACATACCCCAACCTAACCTAACCTAACCAAACCTAACCTAACCTAACCTAACCTAACCTAACCTAACGACGTTTGCAAGCGCTTTCACATTAGATATCGCAGTTCCCGACTTGTAATGGTGAAAACACTGCATCTCACTAAGTGACATTGTTTAATGCGGTTTTACGACGGTTCATACCTTAACCTAACCTAACCTAACCTAACCTAACCTTACCTAACCCAACCCAACTTAACCTAACCTAACCTAACCTAAACTAACCTAACCCAACCTAACCTAACCTAACCTAACCTAACCCAACCTAACCCAACCCATCCCAACCTAACCTAACCTAAGCTAACCTAACCTAACCTAACCAAACCTAACCTAACCTAACTTAACCTAACCTAACGTAACCTAACCTAACCTATTCTACGTAACCTAACCTTACCTGACCTAACCTAACCTAACGTAACCTAACCTAACCTAACATAACCTAACGTAACCTAAGCTAACCTAACCTAACGTAACCTAACCTAACCTAACCCAACCTAACCCAACCCAACCCAACCCAACAACACCCAACCCAACCTAACCTAACCTAACCTAACCTTACCTAACCTAACCAAATTATCCTTACCTAACCTAACCTAACCTAACGTAACCTAACCTAACCTAACCTAACGTAACCTAACCTAACGTAACCTAACCTAACCTAACCTAACCTAACCCAACCTAACCTAACCTAACCTAACCTAACCTAACCCAACTCAACCCAACCTAACCTAATCTAACCTAACCTAACCTAACCTAACCTAACCAAACCTAACCTAACCTAACCTAACCTAACCTAACGACGGTTGCAAGCGCTTTCACATTAAATATCGCAGTTCCCCAATTTTAATGGTGAAAAACACTGCATCTCACTAAGTGACATTGATTAATGCGGTTTTACGACGGTTCATATCTTAACCTAACCTAACATTCGCACTTGTATTAAAAAACGCTCTATTACACTGTTTCGTTCACAATTAGGATATTTGCATAACCTCACAGTTTTTCACCAACTTATTGCAGTACAGAACGCTGTATCTCGCTAAATGACATTGTTCTTTAAGGTTTCACGATACTTGCATGCGCTTTAACGAGAATATCACAATAAAGCAGTTTCGCACTTGTAACGGCACAAGACGCAGTATCTGGCTAGTTCATGCCATTTTGTGTGCTTTCCCAATATTTCACCTATCGCAGTTTCGTACTCGCAATAAAACAACACTATCTCGTTAGATGACATCGTTTTTGGTGGTTTCACGACGCTATCTAGCTTAAACTAACATAACTCAAACTAACCGGACCTTCGCACTTCTATCGTTAGAAACGTTTTATTCGCTACTTTACAATGTTTTCTACAAGATTACGACGGTTTCATGCGCTTTCACATTAGATAACGCAGTTCCCGACTTGTAATGGTGAAAAACACAGCATCTCACTAAGTGACATTGTTTAACGCGGTTTTAGCGCGGTTCATATCTTAACCTAACCTAACCTTATCTAAACCAACCTAACCTAACCTAACCTAACCAAACCTTACCTAACATACCCTAACCTAACCTAACCTAACCTAACCAAACCTAACCTAACCTAACCTAACGTAACCTAACCTAACCTAACCTAACCTAACCTAACCTAACGACGTTTGCAAGCGCTTTCACATTAGATATCGCAGTTCCCGACTTGTAATGGTGAAAAACACTGCATCTCACTAAGTGACATTGATTAATGCGGTTTTACGACGGTTCATATCTTAACCTAACCTAACATTCGCACTTGTATTAAAAAACGCTCTATTACACTGTTTCGTTCACAATTAGGAGATTTGCATAACCTCACAGATTTCACCAACTTATTGCAGTACAGAACGCTGTATCTCGCTAAATGACATTGTTCTTTAAGGTTTCACGATGCTTGCATGCGCTTTAACGAGAATATCACAATATAGCAGTTTCGCACTTGTAACGGTAGAACACGCAGTATTTGGCTTGTTCATGCCGTTTTGTGTGCTTTCACAACATTTCACCTATCGCAGTTTAATACTCGCTATAAAACAACACTATCTCGTTAGATGACGTCGTTTTTGGTAGTTTCACGACGCTACCTAGCCTAAACTAACCTAACCTAACCTAACCTTCGCACTTCTATCGTTAGAAAACGTTTTACTCGCCACTTTACAATGTTTTCTACAAGATTACGACGGTTTCATGCGCTTTCACATTAGATATCGTAGTTCCCGACTTGTAATGTTGAAAAACACTACATCTCACTAAGTGACATTGTTTAATGCGGTTTTACGACGGTTGATATGTCAAATTAACCTAACATTCGCACTTGTATCTAAAGACGCTCAATTACACTGTTTCGTTCACAATTACGATATTTGCTTGACCTCACAGTTTCTCACCAACCTATTACAGTACAGAACGCTGTATCTCGCTAAATGACATCGTTCTTTAAGGTTTCACGATACTTGCATGCGCTTTACCGAGAATGTCACAACATAGCAGTTTCGCACTTGTAACGGTACAACACGCAGTATCTGGCTTGTTCATGCCGTTTTGTGTGCTTTCACGACATTTTACCTATCGCAGTTTCGTACTCGCAATAAAACAACACTATCTCGTTAGATGACGTCGTTTTTGGTGGTTTCACGACGCTACCTAGCTTAAACTAACATAACTCAACCTAACATAACCTTCGCACTTCTATCGTTAGAAAACGTTTTACTCGCTACTTTACATTGCTTTCTACAACATTACGACGGTTTCAAGCGCTTTCACATTAGATATCGCAGTTCCCAACTTGTAAAGGTGAAAAACACTGCATCTCACTAAGTGACATTGTTTATTGCGGTTTTACGACGGTTCATACCTTAACCTAACGTAACCTAACCTAACCTAACCTAACCTAACCTAACCAAACATAACCTAACCTAACGTAACCTAACCTAACCTAACCTAACCTAACCTAACGACGTTTGCAAGCGCTTTCACATTAGATATCGCAGTTCCCGACTTGTAATGGTGAAAAACACTGCATCTCACTAAGTGACATTGATTAATGCGGTTTTACGACGGTTCATATCTTAACCTAACCTAACATTCGCACTTGTATTAAAAAACGCTCTATTACACTGTTTCATTCACAATTACGATATTTGCATAACCTCACAGTTTTTCACCAACTTATTGCAGTACAGAACGCTGTATCTCGCTAAATGACATTGTTCTTTAAGGTTTCACGATGCTTGCATGCGCTTTAACGAGAATATTACAATATAGCAGTTTCGCACTTGTAACGGTAGAACACGCAGTATTTGGCTTGTTCATGCCGTTTTGTGTGCATTCACAACATTTCACCTATCGCAGTTTAATACTCGCAATAAAACAACACTATCTCGTTAGATGACGTCGTTTTTGGTAGTTTCACGACGCTACCTAGCTTAAACTAACCTAACCTAACCTAACCTTCGCACTTCTATCGTTAGAAAACGTTTTACTCGCAACTTTACAATGTTTTCTACAAGATTACGACGGTTTCATGCGCTTTCACATTAGATATCGTAGTTCCCGACTTGTAATGTTGAAAAACACTACATCTCACTAAGTGACATTGTTTAATGCGGTTTCACGACGGTTGATATGTCAACCTAACCTAACATTCGCACTTGTATCTAAAGACGCTCAATTACACTGTTTCGTTCACAATTACGATATTTGCTTGACCTCACAGTTTCTCACCAACTTATTACAGTACAGAACGCTGTATCTCGCTAAATGACATCGTTCTTTAAGGTGTCACGATACTTGCATGCGCTTTACCGAGAATGTCACAACATAGCAGTTTCGCACTTGTAACGGTACAACACGCAGTATTTGGCTTGTTCATGCCGTTTTGAGTGCTTTCACAACATTTTACCTGTCGCAGTTTCGTACTCGCATTAAAACAACACTATCTCGTTAGATGACGTCGTTTTTGGTGGTTTCACGACGCTACCTAGCTTAAAACTAACCGACCTTCGCACTTCTATCGTTAGAAAACGTTTTATTCGCTACTTTACAATGTTTTCTACAAGATTACGACGGTTTCATGCGCTTTCACATTAGATATCGCAGTTCCCGACTTGTAATGGTGAAAAACACAGCATCTCACTAAGTGACATTGTTTAACGCGGTTTTAGCGCGGTTCATATCTTAACCTAACCTAACCTTACCTAAACCAACCTAACCTAACCTAACCTAACCAAACCTTACCTAACATACCCTAACCTAACCTAACCTAACCTAACCAAACCTAACCTAACCTAACCTAACGTAACCGAACCTAACCTAACCTAACCTAACCTAACCTAACCTAACGACGTTTGCAAGCGCTTTCACATTAGATATCGCAGTTCCCGACTTGTAATGGTGAAAAACACTGCATCTCACTAAGTGACATTGATTAATGCGGTTTTACGACGGTTCATATCTTAACCTAACCTAACATTCGCACTTGTATTAAAAAACGCTCTATTACACTGTTTCGTTCACAATTAGGATATTTGCATAACCTCACAGTTTTTCACCAACTTATTGCAGTACAGAACGCTGTATCTCGCTAAATGACATTGTTCTTTAAGGTTTCACGATGCTTGCATGCGCTTTAACGAGAATATCACAATATAGCAGTTTCGCACTTGTAACGGTAGAACACGCAGTATTTGGCTTGTTCATGCCGTTTTGTGTGCTTTCACATTTCACCTATCGCAGTTTAATACTCGCTATAAAACAACACTATCTCGTTAGATGACGTCGTTTTTGGTAGTTTCACGACGCTACCTAGCCTAAACTAACCTAACCTAACCTAACCTTCGCACTTCTATCGTTAGAAAACGTTTTACTCGCCACTTTACAATGTTTTCTACAAGATTACGACGGTTTCATGCGCTTTCACATTAGATATCGTAGTTCCCGACTTGTAATGTTGAAAAACACTACATCTCACTAAGTGACATTGTTTAATGCGGTTTTACGACGGTTGATATGTCAACCTAACCTAACACTCGCACTTGTATCTAAAGACGCTCAATTACACTGTTTCGTTCACAATTACGATATTTGCTTGACCTCACAGTTTCTCACCAACTTATTACAGTACAGAACGCTGTATCTCGCTAAATGACATCGTTCTTTAAGCTTTCACGATACTTGCATGCGCTTTACCGAGAATGTCACAACATAGCAGTTTCGCACTTGTAACGGTACAACACGCAGTATTTGGCTTGTTCATGCCGTTTTGAGTGCTTTCACAACATTTTACCTGTCGCAGTTTCGTACTCGCATTAAAACAACACTATCTCGTTAGATGACGTCGTTTTTGGTGGTTTCACGACGCTACCTAGCTTAAACTAACATAACTCAAACTAACCGGACCTTCGCACTTCTATCGTTAGAAAACGTTTTATTCGCTACTTTACAATGTTTTCTACAAGATTACGACGGTTTCATGCGCTTTCACATTAGATATCGCAGTTCCCGACTTGTAATGGTGAAAAACACAGCATCTCACTAAGTGACATTGTTTAACGCGGTTTTAGCGCGGTTCATATCCTAACCTAACCTAACCTTACCTAAACCAACCGAACCTAACCTAACCTAACCAAACCTTACCTAACATACCCTAACCTAACCTAACCTAACCTAACCTAACCAAACCTAACCTAACGTAACCTAACCTAACCTAACCTAACCTAACCTAACCTAACGACGTTTGCAAGCGCTTTCACATTAGATATCGCAGTTCCCGACTTGTAATGGTGAAAAACACTGCATCTCACTAAGTGACATTGTTTAATGCGGTTTTACGACAGTTGATATCTCAACCTAACCTAACATTCGCACTTGTATCTAAATACGCTCAATTACACTGTTTCGTTCACAATTACGATATTTGCTTGACCTCACAGTTTCTCACCAACTTATTACAGTACAGAACGCTGTATCTCGCTAGATGACATCGTTCTTTAAGGTTTCACGATACTTGCATGCGCTTTAACGAGAATATCACAATAAAGCAGTTTCGCACTTGTAACGGCACAAGACGCAGTATCTGGCTAGTTCATGCCATTTTGTGTGCTTTCCCAATATTTCACCTATCGCAGTTTCGTACTCGCAATAAAACAACACTATCTCGTTAGATGACATCGTTTTTGGTGGTTTCACGACGCTACCTAGCTCAAACTAACCGAACCTTCGCACTTCTATTGTTAGAAAACGTTTTATTCGCTACTTTACAATGTTTTCTACAAGATTACGACGGTTTCATGCGCTTTCACATTAGATATCGCAGTTCCCGACTTGTAATGGTGGAAAACACAGCATCTCACTAAGTGACATTGTTTAATGCGGTTTTAGCGCGGTTCATATCTTAACCTAACCTAACCTTACCTAACCCAACCTAACCTAACCTAACCTAACCAAACCTTACCTAACATACCCCAACCTAACCTAACCTAACCTAACAAACCTAACCTAACCTAACCTAACCTAACCTAACGACGTTTGCAAGCGCTTTCACATTAGATATCGCAGTTCCCGACTTGTAATGGTGAAAACACTGCATCTCACTAAGTGACATTGTTTAATGCGGTTTTACGACGGTTCATACCTTAACCTAACCTAACCTAACCTAACCTAACCTTACCTAACCTAACCTAACCTAACCCAACCCAACTTAACCTAACCTAACCTAACCTAAACTAACCTAACCCAACCTAACCTAACCTAACCTAACCTAACCCAACCTAACCCAACCCATCCCAACCTAACCTAACCTAAGCTAACCTAACCTAACCTAACCAAACCTAACCTAACCTAACTTAACCTAACCTAACGTAACCTAACCTAACCTATTCTACGTAACCTAACCTTACCTGACCTAACCTAACCTAACGTAACCTAACCTAACCTAACATAACCTAACGTAACCTAAGCTAACCTAACCTAACGTAACCTAACCTAACCTAACCCAACCTAACCCAACCCAACCCAACCCAACAACACCCAACCCAACCTAACCTAACCTAACCTAACCTTACCTAACCTAACCAAATTATCCTTACCTAACCTAACCTAACCTAACGTAACCTAACCTAACCTAACCTAACGTAACCTAACCTAACGTAACCTAACCTAACCTAACCTAACCTAACCCAACCTAACCTAACCTAACCTAACCTAACCCAACTCAACCCAACCTAACCTAATCTAACCTAACCTAACCTAACCTAACCTAACCAAACCTAACCTAACCTAACCTAACCTAACCTAACGACGGTTGCAAGCGCTTTCACATTAAATATCGCAGTTCCCCAATTTTAATGGTGAAAAACACTGCATCTCACTAAGTGACATTGATTAATGCGGTTTTACGACGGTTCATATCTTAACCTAACCTAACATTCGCACTTGTATTAAAAAACGCTCTATTACACTGTTTCGTTCACAATTAGGATATTTGCATAACCTCACAGTTTTTCACCAACTTATTGCAGTACAGAACGCTGTATCTCGCTAAATGACATTGTTCTTTAAGGTTTCACGATGCTTGCATGCGCTTTAACGAGAATATCACAATATAGCAGTTTCGCACTTGTAACGGTAGAACACGCAGTATTTGGCTTGTTCATGCCGTTTTGTGTGCTTTCACAACATTTCACCTATCGCAGTTTAATACTCGCTATAAAACAACACTATCTCGTTAGATGACGTCGTTTTTGGTAGTTTCACGACGCTACCTAGCCTAAACTAACCTAACCTAACCTAACCTTCGCACTTCTATCGTTAGAAAACGTTTTACTCGCCACTTTACAATGTTTTCTACAAGATTACGACGGTTTCATGCGCTTTCACATTAGATATCGTAGTTCCCGACTTGTAATGTTGAAAAACACTACATCTCACTAAGTGACATTGTTTAATGCGGTTTTACGACGGTTGATATGTCAACCTAACCTAACATTCGCACTTGTATCTAAAGACGCTCAATTACACTGTTTCGTTCACAATTACGATATTTGCTTGACCTCACAGTTTCTCACCAACTTATTACAGTACAGAACGCTGTATCTCGCTAAATGACATCGTTCTTTAAGGTTTCACGATACTTGCATGCGCTTTACCGAGAATGTCACAACATAGCAGTTTCGCACTTGTAACGGTACAACACGCAGTATTTGGCTTGTTCATGCCGTTTTGTGTGCTTTCACAACATTTTACCTATCGCAGTTTCGTACTCGCAATAAAACAACACTATCTCGTTAGATGACGTCCTTTTTGGTGGTTTCACGACGCTACCTAGCTTAAACTAACATAACTCAACCTAACATAACCTTCGCACTTCTATCGTTAGAAAACGTTTTACTCGCTACTTTACATTGCTTTCTACAACATTACGACGGTTTCAAGCGCTGTCACATTAGATATCGCAGTTCCCAACTTGTAAAGGTGAAAAACACTGCATCTCACTAAGTGACATTGTTTATTGCGGTTTTACGACGGTTCATACCTTAACCTAATGTAACCTAACCTAACCTAACCCAACCTAACCTAACATAACCTAACCTAACCTAACCTAACCAAACCTAACCTAACGTAACCTAACCTAACCTAACCTAACCTAACGACGTTTGCAAGTGCTTTCACATTAGATATCGTAGTTCCCAACTTGTAATGGTGAAAAACACTGCATCAGACTGACATTGTTTAATGCGGTTTTACGACGGTTCATATCTTAACCTAACCTAACATTCGCACTTGTATTAAAAAACGCTCTATTACACTGTTTCGTTCACAATTAGGATATTTGCATAACCTCACAGTTTTTCACCAACTTATTGCAGTACAGAACGCTGTATCTCGCTAAGTGACATCGTTCTTTAAGGTTTCACGATGCTTGCATGCGCTTTAACGAGAATATCACAACATAGCAGTTTCGCACTTGTAACGGTACAACACGCAGTATTTGGCTTGTTCATGCCGTTTTGTGTGCTTTCACAACATTTCACCTATCGCAGTTTCGTACTCGCAATAAAACAACACTATCTCGTTAGATGACGTTGTTTTTGGTAGTTTCACGACGCTACCTAGCTTAAACTAACATAACTCAACCTAACATGACCTTCGCACTTCTATCGTTAGAAAACGTTTTACTCGCTACTTTACATTGTTGTCTACAACATTACGACGGTTTCAAGCGCTTTCACATTAGATATCACAGTTCCCAACTTGTAAAGGTGAAAAACACTGCATCTCACTAAGTGACATTGTTTAATGCGGTTTTACGACGGTTCATACCTTAACCTAACCTAACCTAACCTAACCTAACCTTACCTAACCTAACCTAACCTAACCCAACCCAACTTAACCTAACCTAACCTAACCTAACCTAAACTAACCTAACCCAACCTAACCTAACCTAACCCAACCTAACCCAACCCAACCCAACCTAACCTAAGCTAACCTAACCTAGCCTAACCTAACCAAACCTAACCTAACTTAACCTAACCTAACGTAACCTAACCTAACCTATTCTAACGTAACCTAACCTTACTTGACCTAACCTAACCTAACGTAACCTAACCTAACCTAACATAACCTAACGTAACCTAACCTAACCTAACCTAACGTAACCTAACCTAACCTAACCCAACCTAACCCAACCCAACCCAACCCAACAACACCCAACCCAACCTAACCTAACCTTACCTAACCTAACCAAATTATCCTTACCTAACCTAACCTAACCTAACGTAACGTAACCTAACCTAACCTAACCTAACGTAAGCTAACCTAACGTAACCTAACCTAACCTAACCTAACCCAACCTAACCTAACCTAACCTAACCTAACCCAACTCAACCCAACCTAACCTAATCTAACCTAACCTAACCTAACATAACCTAACCAAACCTAACCTAACCTAACCTAACCTAACCTAACCTAACGACGGTTGCAAGCGATTTCACATTAAATATCGCAGTTCCCCACTTTTAATGGTGAAAAACACTGCATCTCAGTAATTGACATTGTTTAATGCGGTTTTACGACGGTTCATATCTTAACCTAACCTAACATTCGCACTTGTATCTAAAAACGCTCTATTACACTGTTTTGTTCACAATTACGATATTTGCATAACCTCACAGTTTTTCACCAACTTATTGCAGTACAGAACGCTGTATCTCGCTAAATGACATTGTTCTTTAAGGTTTCACGATGCTTGCATGCGATTTAACGAGAATATCACAATATAGCAGTTTCGCACTTGTAACGGTAGAACACGCAGTATTTGGCTTGTTCATGCCGTTTTGTGTGCTTTCACAACATTTCACCTATCGCAGTTTAATACTCGCTATAAAACAACACTATCTCGTTAGATGACGTCGTTTTTGGTAGTTTCACGACGCTACCTAGCCCAAACTAACCTAACCTAACCTAACCTTCGCACTTCTATCGTTAGAAAACGTTTTACTCGCCACTTTACAATGTTTTCTACAAGATTACGACGGTTTCATGCGCTTTCACATTAGATATCGTAGTTCCCGACTTGTAATGTTGAAAACACTACATCTCACTAAGTGACATTGTTTAATGCGGTTTTACGACGGTTGATATGTCAACCTAACCTAACATTCGCACTTGTATCTAAAGACGCTCAATTACACTGTTTCGTTCACAATTACGATATTTGCTTGACCTCACAGTTTCTCACCTACTTATTACAGTACAGAACGCTGTATCTCGCTAAATGACATCGTTCTTTAAGGTTTCACGATACTTGCATGCGCTTTACCGAGAATGTCACAACATAGCACTTTCGCACTTGTAACGGTACAACACGCAGTATTTGGCTTGTTCATGCCGTTTTGTGTGCTTTCACATTTTACCTATCGCAGTTTCGTACTCGCAATAAAACAACACTATCTCGTTAGATGACGTCGTTTTTGGTGGTTTCACGACGCTACCTAGCTTAAACTAACATAACTCAACCTAACATAACCTTCGCACTTCTATCGTTAGAAAACGTTTTACTCGCTACTTTACATTGCTTTCTACAACATTACGACGGTTTCAAGCGCTTTCACATTAGATATCGCAGTTCCCAACTTGTAAAGGTGAAAAACACTGCATCTCACTAAGTGACATTGTTTATTGCGGTTTTACGACGGTTCATACCTTAACCTAACGTAACGTAACCTAACCTAACCCAACCTAACCTAACCTAACCTAACCTAACCTAACCAAACCTAACCTAACGTAACCTAACGTAACCTAACCTAACCTAACCTAACGACGTTTGCAAGTGCTTTCACATTAGATATCGCAGTTCCCAACTTGTAATGGTGAAAAACACTGCATCTCACTAAGTGACATTGTTTAATGCGGTTTTACGACGGTTCATATCTTAACCTAACCTAACATTCGCACTTGTATTAAAAAACGCTCTATTACACTGTTTCGTTCACAATTAGGATATTTGCATAACCTCACAGTTTTTCACCAACTTATTGCAGTACAGAACGCTGTATCTCGCTAAGTGACATCGTTCTTTAAGGTTTCACGATGCTTGCATGCGCTTTAACGAGAATATCACAACATAGCAGTTTCGCACTTGTAACGGTACAACACGCAGTATTTGGCTTGTTCATGCCGTTTTGTGTGCTTTCACAACATTTCACCTATCGCAGTTTCGTACTCGCAATAAAACAACACTATCTCGTTAGATGACGTTGTTTTTGGTAGTTTCACGACGCTACCTAGCTTAAACTAACATAACTCAACCTAACATGACCTTCGCACTTCTATCGTTAGAAAACGTTTTACTCGCTACTTTACATTGCTTTCTACAACATTACGACGGTTTCAAGCGCTTTCACATTAGATATCACAGTTCCCAACTTGTAAAGGTGAAAAACACTGCATCTCACTAAGTGACATTGTTTAATGCGGTTTTACGACGGTTCATACCTTAACCTAACCTAACCTAACCTAACCTAACCTTACCTAACCTAACCTAACCTAACCCAACCCAACTTAACCTAACCTAACCTAACCTAACCTAAACTAACCTAACCCAACCTAACCTAACCTAACCCAACCTAACCCAACCCAACCCAACCTAACCTAAGCTAACCTAACCTAGCCTAACCTAACCAAACCTAACCTAACTTAACCTAACCTAACGTAACCTAACCTAACCTATTCTAACGTAACCTAACCTTACTTGACCTAACCTAACCTAACGTACCTAACCTAACCTAACATAACCTAACGTAACCTAACCTAACCTAACCTAACGTAACCTAACCTAACCCAACCTAACCCAACCCAACCCAACCCAACAACATCCAACCCAACCTAACCTAACCTTACCTAACCTAACCAAATTATCCTTACCTAACCTAACCTAACCTAACGTAACGTAACCTAACCTAACCTAACCTAACGTAAGCTAACCTAACGTAACCTAACCTAACCTAACCTAACCCAACCTAACCTAACCTAACCTAACCTAACCCAACTCAACCCAACCTAACCTAATCTAACCTAACCTAACCTAACATAACCTAACCAAACCTAACCTAACCTAACCTAACCTAACCTAACCTAACCTAACGACGGTTGCAAGCGCTTTCACATTAAATATCGCAGTTCCCCACTTTTAATGGTGAAAAACACTGCATCTCAGTAATTGACATTGTTTAATGCGGTTTTACGACGGTTCATATCTTAACCTAACCTAACATTCGCACTTGTATCTAAAAACGCTCTATTACACTGTTTTGTTCACAATTACGATATTT
>NW_027465625.1:7500-20648 GCF_043290135.1 Rhipicephalus microplus | reverse complement strand
ACCCACTTAGGGCTGCACTCTCAAGCAACCCGACTCACGGGAGGCTCCATCCCGGGCGCGCAACGGCGGAGACGGGCCTGGCACCCACTCTGGGACAAGCCCCTGTCAGGGGGACTTGCACCGTCGCAAACACCCGAGAACGTCGCCTCCCATACACCACATTTCCCGACCGCCTGCAAGGACGGGGGATTCGGTGCTGGGCTCGGTCCCGTTTCGCTCGCAGCTACTCGGGGAATCCCTGTTGGTTTCTTTTCCTCCGCTTAGTGATATGCTTAAATTCAGCGGGTTGTCTCGCCTGATCTGAGGTCGACAGCGGATACATTCGCTTCCATCAACTTCCTGCACGACCGCGTGCGCTCGCCCTACCAAGTGCGCCCGCAACCCTGTACAGGGCCACTTCTTCACAAGGCTGGCAATCGGCTTCCCCGCTGCACGCGTGCGGCGCACAACCGGTGTGACGTGGAAGTGACGGGACACGTTCGTAAACCCATCGCGAACCGAGTACGACGCCCTACCAAGTGCGCCCGCAACCCTGTACAGGGTCACATCTTCACAAGGCTGGCAAGCGGCATTCCGCTGCGCGCGTGCGTCGTCCGAGCAGTTGCGTGATAAACGACCGTGTCGAAAGCCCAAACACCGCCGAGGCCAGTCGCCGCCGCCGCAAGGGCAGCCACGCAGCCTGGCGAGAGGCATCGTCTCGTGTAGCGTCGCCCCCGCCCCAACTGGAGTGGCCCAGTTTTTTGAACGGGACGGGAACTGCGAAGCACTTAGACCGACGGCGGACTACGACGAGAACGCCTTAAGCTTCGCCAACGTTTCGCCAACTCGTGCGGGAGACTTTTTCCGCTTCGCGGCAAGTCGTCGCGCCGTGCTCTCCGCATCAACCGCGTACGCAGCGAACCGCAAACGTCGGGCGCAGCCTCCTCACCTCCCTGCGCTTTGCGCGCGAACGTTCCCTGTTCGCGCGGCAAAGCCTGGAGGAGGCACGGCCCCGCAGCGTGTTCGAGCGCCCGGTCTACGGGACACCCTGCTTACTTCGAGGGCAACAAGCGCAACGCAAGGCTGCGATCTCGCGCACTTTGCGCACGGCTGGAGAAGCTTTGCTGGCCGGCTTTCGCTCCTCGTGTTTACCGTGCGTTAAAGTTGCGCGTCCGTGGCTCTCGCAGCTCTTGCGCGCCCGGTCGCAGAGAGGAGTACGCAACCTCGACCGCACTTTCCCTGCAGGCTTCCTTCCGACTCGAAGTCCTGCGGCGGTCTCAACGAGGTGCCACATCCTCAATGCAGTCGGTCGCCCCCGTTTCGGTTGGGCTCTGGCACGACGGTCGCCACCGTCTCGCCCTTGAGTGGCCGCTGTTGGCGCTCGCTGTGAGGTGTTCAGCGTGCTGTCCGTGTTGCCGACGCGGTCAAAACGAGTCGACGGCTCACGTTCCCTTGTGCGCCGAAGGCTCTCTTGATATGTGATCCGACCCTCAGACAGACGAAGCCAAGGGAAGACCCAAGGCCGCAATGTGCGTTCAAAGAATCAGTGCTCAGTGTGTCCTGCAATTCACACCAAGTCTCGCAGCTGGCTGCGTTCTTCATCGACCCGAGAACCGAGTGATCCACCGCTTAGAGTCGTGAAAAAGTGTTTGTTCAATTCCGTACAGTCAAAACCAAACGTTTCTGGCACTCGGCCAAACAGTGGCCAAGAAGGGCGCTTTTCAGCGCACGCTTGGACTCCAAAACTCTGCCGCGCCTTTTTCGGCTGCCGCAAATCGAGCAAACGGTGTGTTTCGGACGGCGTTTCGCTTCCGCTACTTGCGAGTGCTTTCGTGGTCCACCCCTCTATAAATACTCGGGAGGCGTCGAAGCCGGTTCTCCAAGCCGGACCCGTAGGTATCGTTGTGTGCTCGCTCTCATTGGCCCGCCTAACCAGAAAATGCCTGCGGTACACCCATTTGGATAAGAGTGCACGCAGATGCGGGCCTCGACGGCTACACATTTCCTCGGGCGGCCGCCTCCCGGCCTCCGTGGAGCGCGGGATGCACGGTCCCATCGACAAGCCTCTCCCGTTTTTACCGTGGCGTCGCGGTTCACCACGGCGGGCGGGTCGGTCTCCTCCGCATAAAAAGGGGGACCCCCGCTTTTTGTTCCACGAAATCGCACAAGCTTTTTTCGCATCCACGGTTTGCCACCGCACACCAAAATGCCGATCCGGCTGCCTACTTTAGCCAACAGGTGGAGCCAGGCGCGCCGTACTTGCGCGGCACTTCCCACGTCCACCGAAGTCGGTGCCAAGGACCACTTTCGGCGCCGGAGCCGCGTACGAGCCTACTCGAGGCGGAAGAACGAAGCCAGCAAGGGCCTGGCCGCAAGTGCGTTCAATTGTCGGGACGTCCAAGTCCCTCGTTCTTCCGTGCTTCCTCTTTCGGCAAGTCGTTGCGGCACCTTCCCAAAGCGCGCAGACCCGCTAATCGCGACGAGCGCGACGTGGCCGTGCCGCCTTTCCCTCGGCAGCAAGCAAAACGCCTGGCAACGTCGACGCTCCCCTAACCGCGATCTCGCACCGTGTTTCGTGTGGCGAATTCAAAAGCCGGCCGGCGCTGCTGCAACCATTACGGTCGGTACGCATACGCCGCGGAGGGCGGGACGGTCATCGGAGCGTGCGGTTCCTCCATCGAGTACTGCGCACCTCGGCCGTCGCATCGCCGTGCCATGACCGGCCGCGCGTCAACGCGAACCGGTGCCAGCGAGATCCCTCGCCTGCAAGAACCGACCGGCAGCCTCCGTCACCCGAGGACGCGGAGGCGCTTGCCGCGGACGGCGGGACGGTATGCACTGGTGCACAGCGGACCCGTCACATCGCCAGTTCCTTGACCGACCGCCGACGCTTGTGCCGTTCCTCTCGTACTTGGCAGTCGCCGCGCGATTGTCGGGTCTCGTTCTTGCACGCTCGAACGGTCGGGAGGGCACTCGGCTGGCGTTTCGGGAACGCGCAGCCTCGCCTTCTACCGACGTAACCACGACTCGCCGTTCGCGCTCCGCCGCTCCTGTTTACAGTACTAGGCGGTCCCGCAGCGGTCGGGTCGCGCATTTCGAGCGCTTCGAGCCACGGTGCAGTGGCGGGTCGAAAGCCGACCTATGAGTGCGTTGCGCCGTTTGTACCCGCGTCCGCCACCTGGCCGACCGTCCAAGGTCGCGGTGTTGGCGTCCGCTGGGCGCAACAATTTGTCACGGGGTGCCGCTCCACATTCAGGCAGCCCCGTGGGGAAAAGCCGACCCCGCGTCCAAACGGGGTCAGCGGCAGAAAGTGTCGGGCGCAGACGCAGCTGAGGCGCTCACCCTTCACAATCCGTTAATGATCCTTCCGCAGGTTCACCTACGGAAACCTTGTTACGACTTTTACTTCCTCTAAATGATCAAGTTTGGTCATCTTTCCAACAGACCGGCGCAACCGAAAGGCCGCGCCGGACATCGGTCCGAAGACCTCACTAAATCATTCAATCGGTAGTAGCGACGGGCGGTGTGTACAAAGGGCAGGGACGTAATCAACGCGAGCTTATGACTCGCGCTTACTGGGAATTCCTCGTTCAAGGGGAACAATTGCAAGCCCCTATCCCAATCACGAAAGAAGTTCCACGGGTTACCCAGTCTTTTCAGACAGGGATAAAGACACGCTGCTTCCTTCAGTGTAGCGCGCGTGCGGCCCCGGACATCTAAGGGCATCACAGACCTGTTATTGCTCTGTTTCGTGCGGCTAGGAGCCGCTTGTCCCTCTAAGAAGGTTGTAAGGTGCTGGGAACCCCGCACCTATTTAATAGGCTAGAGTCTCGTTCGTTATCGGAATTAACCAGACAAATCGCTCCACCAACTAAGAACGGCCATGCACCACCATCCACCGAATCAAGAAAGAGCTCTCAATCTGTCAATCCTCCCAGTGTCCGGGCCGGGTAAGTTTTCCCGTGTTGAGTCAAATTAAGCCGCAGGCTCCACTCCTGGTGGTGCCCTTCCGTCAATTCCTTTAAGTTTCAGCTTTGCAACCATACTTCCCCCGGAACCCAAATACTTTGGTTTCCCGGAAGCTGCCCGCCGAGTCATTTGAGTAACTCAGGCGGATCGCTGGTTGGCATCGTTTATGGTCAGAACTAGGGCGGTATCTGATCGCCTTCGAACCTCTGACTTTCGTTCTTGATCAATGAAAACATTCTTGGCAAATGCTTTCGCAGTAGTTCGTCTTGCGACGGTCCAAGAATTTCACCTCTAGCGCCGCAATACGAATGCCCCCGTCCGTCCCTCTTAATCATTACCTCGTATTCCAAAAACCAACAGAACAGAAACGAGGTCTTGTTCTATTATTCCATGCAAGTTTATTCAGGCGACTCGCCTGCGTTGAGCACTCTAATTTTTTCAAAGTAAAAGCACCGGCCATCTCGAGGCACACAATGAAGTGCACCAAGAAAGAACCGGCATGATGTTCAGTCCGAGCCGTCGCATCGGGTAGATGCACTACTCGTCTGGAACTGAGATCCAACTACGAGCTTTTTAACCGCAGCAGCTTTAGTATACGCTATTGGAGCTGGAATTACCGCGGCTGCTGGCACCAGACTTGCCCTCCAATTGATCCTCGTTAAAGGATTTAGAGTGTACTCATTTCAATTACGGGGCCTCAAAAGAGTCCCGTATTGTTATTTTTCGTCACTACCTCCCCGTGCCGGGAGTGGGTAATTTGCGCGCCTGCTGCCTTCCTTGGATGTGGTAGCCGTTTCTCAGGCTCCCTCTCCGGAATCGAACCCTGATTCTCCGTTACCCGTAACAACCATGGTAAGCAAGTAACCTACCATCGAAAGTTGATAAGGCAGACACTTGAAAGAAACGTCGCCGGCTCGTGGCCATGCGATCAGCACAAAGTTATCCAGAGTCACCACACAATACGGGCCGAAACCCGATCGATCTTGGTCTAATAAAAGCACCCGTTACCCAAAGGGCTCCAGGCTCACTGCATGTATTAGCTCTAGAATTGCCACAGTTATCCAAGTAGGAAGAAACGATCTAAGGAACCATAACTGATTTAATGAGCCATTCGCGGTTTCGCCTTATTTCGGCATGTACTTAGACATGCATGGCTTAATCTTTGAGACAAGCATATGATTACTGGCAGGATCAACCAGGTAATCGTTCGACTGCGCGTCCGTCCTCGCCCTCGGCGGGCCGGACGCAGTCTGTGTGCGGCGGAGGCCACCTTCAGGCGCCCCAACACGCTTATTTTGCACTCCGAGATGACGGCGTTCGAGCTCGCTACGGCACAACCTTCCCGAAAGACGAGTGGGAGCCGTGCGGCAAGAAGCACGTTCATGCTCGCTCTTTTTCGTTGCATCGACTCGGTCGCGCCGTGCGGGTTGCCCAAGCCCGCTGCACTGTCGGTGGACCGGCCGGAACTAGCAACGGAGCCGAGACTGCAAAGCCGCCAGACGACGGGTCACGCCCGCGTCTTCGGCGCTTTCGCATCTGAATCGCCCGAGGACGACACGGAACACACCTCGATATCGTGGTAAAACGGCACCGTCCGACAACCAGCCCCTAACGCATCAAGCGGATGAGGCTGCAGACGACTGCCGTGGATTCCCCTGGAGCAGACCCGAGGACACGCTTGACGAGGCCGAAGCCCGCCGCATATCAGACACCCGGTCGCTTTCGCGTACGCCGCTCACGAGAACCCCCACATAATAGCAGCGATAAGTACCCAGACCTCCTTGGGCCCTAATACGAGCGTACTCGAGAAAATTTCACCGCGGGTGTGCCCCGAAACGTGTGGCATGTTGAGCGTGCCACAAGTCTACGTCGCTCTCAAACCCGCCGAGGTCGTAGAATTTGCGACCCTACTCACGAAATTCCCACCGAGGATACGGCCGCAAACGTACCGCACCTTGGGTAGGCCACGAGTTTGTGCAACACTACGCTGACGGCACAGCACCGAGGTCGTGCGCGCACGCACGGGAAAATTCCGCCGCGGTTTCTGCCGAAAACGTGAGGCACCACGACTCTCCGCAAGTTCGCGTCGACTGCGAAAGACCGAAGTCGTGAACGACGTGTCCGCTACTCGCCGCCGACACGCTGGACACCAAACGTACAACGACTCGACGGCGTCGTAGAGGCCCACGACGCGGTTTTCCTTAACGACGTCTCGGCGTGGCACCGACAGGTTAGAACGGCCGACCAACGTTCCCTGTCCGCCGTTCGGCTCAGTCGAAGGGCTCGGCGACTTCGGCAACGCTGCGAAGCCGCACGGTGACGCACGCCATGTCCCCATTTTTTTTTTTCTTTCTGCGTCTGCCGGGGTGCCCCTATAATAGCAGCGATAAGCACCCAGACCGCCGTGGGTCGCTCGCCCCGGCTGACGTGGTTTTTCGTACTCCTGCGGCGGTCGCCGTCAAGCACGTCCAAATACGCTACTTTCGTGGGCGCATTCACGCTCTTTCGCTTCGCCGGAGTGCCAGCACTCACTCTGCCAAAAACGGCGAACATCCGAGCGGCGGTTCCCACTTTTGCGTCGGCGTCGCAAACCCCGCCCCGGCAGACGAGGTTTGCCGTACTCGTGCGACGGTGGCCGGCGGGCACGTCGAAAGACGCCGATATCGTGCGCGAATTGGCGCACCTTGGCTTCACCGGAGTGCCGCCACTGACTCCTCCAAAAACGGCGAAGATCCGAGCGGCGCTTCCCACTTTCGCATCGGCGTCCCGAACTCCGCCCCGGCTGACGCGGTTTACCGTACTCGTGCGACGGTCGCCGGCGAGCACGTGGAAAGACGCCGATATCGTGCCCGAATCGGCTCCGTTCGGCTTCGCCGGAGTGCCAGCACTGGCTCGGCGAAAGACGACGAACATCCGAGCGACGGTTCTCACTATTGCGTACGCGTCGCAAACCCCGCCCCGGCAGACGCACTTTGCCGTACTCGTGCGACGGTCGCCGGCGAGCACGTAGAAAGACGCCGATATCGTGCCGGAATCGGCCCCGTTTGGCTTCGCCGGAGTGCCAGCACTCACTCGGCCACAAACGGCGAACATCCGAGCGGCGGTTCCCACTTAGCCGTCGGCGTCCCGAACTCCGCCCCGGCAGACGCGGTTGCCGAGCTCGTGCGACTAGCGACCGCGAAGCCGTCTCGCGACGCCGCTTTCGTGCGCGGCTCCCACTGCGACCTGGGTCACCCGAGGTCGACGAGCAAAAAAGAATGTCGAAAAAAATTTTTTTTTTTTTTGCGTCTGCCGGGGTGCCCCTATAATAGCAGCGATAAGCACCCAGACCGCCATGGGTCGCTCGCCCCGGCTGACGTGGTTTTTCGTTTTCCTGCGGTGGTCGTCGTCAAGCACGTCCAAACACGCCACTTTCGTGGGCGCATTCGCGCTCTTTCGCTTCGCCGGAGTGCCAGCACTCACTCTGCCAAAAACGGCGAACATCCGAGCGGCGGTTCCCACTTTTGCGTCGGCGTCGCAAACCCCGCCCCGGCAGACGAGGTTTGCCGTACTCGTGCGACGGTGGCCGGCGGGCACGTCGAAAGACGCCGATATCGTGCGCGAATTGGCGCACCTTGGCTTCACCGGAGTGCCGCCACTGACTCCTCCAAAAACGGCGAAGATCCGAGCGGCGCTTCCCACTTTCGCATCGGCGTCCCGAACTCCGCCCCGGCTGACGCGGTTTACCGTACTCGTGCGACGGTCGCCGGCGAGCACGTGGAAAGACGCCGATATCGTGCCCGAATCGGCTCCGTTCGGCTTCGCCGGATTGCCAGCACTGGCTCGGCGAAAGACGACGAACATCCGAGCGACGGTTCTCACTATTGCGTACGCGTCGCAAACCCCGCCCCGGCAGACGCACTTTGCCGTACTCGTGCGACGGTCGCCGGCGAGCACGTAGAAAGACGCCGATATCGTGCCGGAATCGGCCCCGTTTGGCTTCGCCGGAGTGCCAGCACTCACTCGGCCACAAACGGCGAACATCCGAGCGGCGGTTCCCACTTAGCCGTCGGCGTCCCGAACTCCGCCCCGGCAGACGCGGTTGCCGAGCTCGTGCGACTAGCGACCGCGAAGCCGTCTCGCGACGCCGCTTTCGTGCGCGGCTCCCACTGCGACCTGGGTCACCCGAGGTCGACGAGCAAAAAAGAATGTCGAAAAAAATTTTTTTTTTTTTTTGCGTCTGCCGGGGTGCCCCTATAATAGCAGCGATAAGCACCCAGACCGCCATGGGTCGCTCGCCCCGGCTGACGTGGTTTTTCGTTTTCCTGCGGTGGTCGTCGTCAAGCACGTCCAAACACGCCACTTTCGTGGGCGCATTCGCGCTCTTTCGCTTCGCCGGAGTGCCAGCACTCACTCTGCCAAAAACGGCGAACATCCTAGTGGCGGTTCCCACTTTTGCGTCGGCGTCGCCAACCCCGCCCCGGCATACGCGGTTTGCCGTACTCTTGCGGCGGTGGCCGGCGGGCACGTCGAAAGACACCGATATCGTGCGCGAGTCGATGCTTCTTGGTCTCGCAGGAGGGCCGCCACTCACTCCTGCAAAAACGGCGAAGATCCGAGCGGCGCTTCCCACTTTTTCGTCGGCGTCGCAAACCTCGCCCCGGCAGACGCGCTTTGCCGTACTCGTGCGACGGTCGCCGGCGAGCACGTCGAAATACGCCGATATCGTGCCCGAATCGGCCCCGTTTCGCTTCGCCGGAGTGCCAGCACTCGCTCGGCCAAAGACGACGAACATCCGAGCGACGGTTCCCACTATTGCGTACGCGTCGCGAACCCCGCCCCGGCAGACGCGGTTTGCCGTACTCGTGCGGCGGTGGCCGGCGGGCACGTCGAAAGACGCCGATATCGTGCACGAATTGGCGCTCCTTGGCTTCACCGGAGTGCCAGCACTCACTCGGCCAAAAACGGCGAACATCCGAGCAGCGGTACCCACTTAGCCGTCGGCATCCCGAACTCCGCGCCGGCTGACGCGGTTGCCGAGCTCGTGCGACTAGCGACCGCGAACGCGTCTCGCGACGCCGCTTTCGTGCGCGGCTCCCATTGCGACCTGGGTTACCCGAGCTCGACCAGCAAAAAAGAAGGTCGAAAATTTTTTTTTTTTTTTCTGCGTCTGCCGGGGTGCCCCTATAATAGCAGCGATAAGCACCCAGACCGCCGTGTGTCGCTCGCCCCGGCTGACGTGGTTTTTCGTACTCCTGCAGCGGTCGCCGTCACGCACGTCCAAATACGCCACTTTCGTGGGCGCATTCGCGCTCTTTCGCGTCGCCGGAGTGCCAGCACTCACTCTGCCAAAAACGGCCAACATCCGAGCGGCGGTTCCCACTTTTGCGTCGGCGTCGTAAACCCCGCCCCGGCAGACGCGGTTTGCCCTACTCGTGCGACGGTCGCCGGCGAGCGCGTCGAAAGACGCCGATATCGTGCGCTAATTGGCGCTCCCTGGCTTCTCCGGAGTGCCGCCACTCACTCCTCCAAAAACGGCGAAGATCCGAGCGGCGTTCTCCACTTTCGCATCGGCGTCCCGAACTCCGCCCGGGCTGACGCGGTTTACCGTACTCGTGCGACGGTCGCCGGCGGGCACGTCGAAAGACGCCGATATCGTGCCGTAATCGGCCCCGTTTGGCTTCGCCCGTGTGCCAGCACTCACTCGGCCAAAAACGGCGAACATCCGAGCAGCGTTTCCCACTTTCGCATCGGCGTCCCGAAGCCCGCCCCGGCAGACGCGGTTTGCCCTACTCGAGCGACGGTCGCCGGCGATCACGTCGAAAGGCGCCGAATTCGTGCACGAATCGATGCTTCTTGGTCTCGCAGGAGGGCCGCCACTCACTCCTGCAAAAACGGCGAAGATCCGAGTTGCGCTTCCCACTTTTTCGTCGGCGTCCCGAACTACGCCCCGGCTGACGCGGTTTACCGTACTCGTGCGACGGTCGCCGGCGGGCACTTCAAAATACGCCGATTTCGTGGGCGCATTCACGCTGTTTCGCTTCCCCGGAGTGCCAACACTCACTCTGCCGAAAGCGGCGATCATCCGAGCGGCGGTTCCCACTTTTGCGTCGGCTTCGCAAACGGCGCCCCGGCAGACGCGCTCGTGCGACGTACTCGTGCGACGGTCGCCGGCGAGCACGTCGAAAGACGCCGATATCGTGCTCGAATCGACCCCGTTTCGCTTCGCCGGAGTGCTGCCAGTCACGGCGCAGAAAACGGCGAACAAGTGTTTTTTTTTTTTTTTTTTCCTAGAATTTGTGTTATAGAAGGCACATTTGATATCGGACGATAATTTTCAACTTTATCACGCGCACCGATTTTCGTGTAGAGGTTTGCAAGTTTATGGGAATTTCTCCACTTGGAATAATGCGATTTAGTAGTACTACGAGAACTTCATGGATGTACTCAAGGGTACGGGGCAAGTCAGTTACGTCAACACCTGCAGATTTTTTACACTTCAAACTGAAAATTGTTGGTTGTGAGTCCTCGTGTGATATTAAAGGCCGATTCGCTAACACATAGAACAAAGAAAGAAAGGAAGAAAAAACGCCCGCGCTCGCTCAAGAAACCTGGGTTCGCAACAAGTGGCAACAACAAGCAACCGAGCGAGTGCGCCAAAACCCGTGGCGGCCGAACAAACGCGAAGTCCCAACCGCGTCAGCCGGGGCGGCACGGGACAGGAAAAATCACTTCAGCCGGGGCGGCGGGGCACCGAATAAACCTCGTCACCTCGTCGCAGGATAAAAGAGGAAACAAAAAGTCTAAACAGCGTCTGCTGGAGCGAATGCGTAATAAAACAACAACAACAACAAAAAAAAAAAACACCCGCGCTCAAGAAGTCTGCAATCACCACAAAAGGCGACTGTGACCGAGCAGCGTCAGCCGGGGCCGTGCGGAAACGGAAAAACCGCGACTACCGGGGCGTCGAGGCACCGAAAAATCCACTTCAGCCGCGGCGAAAAAAAAAAACAAAAAGAAAGACGGAGGGGGGGGGGGGAACCACGTCTGCCGGGGCGAAGGAAAAAAAAAAAAACGCGTCTGCCGGGGCGAGCCCGGGTGCGGCACCACCGGGAAAACTGTGGCAAACAGACATGGCGATCGAGTGAGTGGGCCGCCAGCCAGGCTCAGCCAAAAAGTGCAAAGTCCGAACTGCGTCAGCCGGGGCGGCAAAAACCACGTCAGCCGGGGCGGCGCAAAAAACCGCGTCTGCCGGGGCGGCACGAAACCGCGTCAGCCGGGGCGGCGCGAAAACTGCGTCAGCCGGGGCGAAAGAAAAAAAAAAAAAAAACGCGTCTGCCGGGGCGAGCCCGGGTGCGGCACCACCGGGAAAACTGTGGCAAACAGACATGGCGATCGAGTGAGTGGGCCGCCAGCCAGGCACAGCCGAAAAGTGCAAAGTCCGAACCGTGTCAGCCGGGGCGGCAAAAAACCGCGTCAGCCGGGGCGGCGCAAAAAACCGCGTCTGCCGGGGCGGCACGAAACCGCGTCTGCCGGGGCGGCGCGAAAACTGCGTCAGCCGGGGCGAGCCCGGGTGCGGCACCACCGGGAAAACTGTGGCAAACAGACATGGCGATCGAGTGAGTGGGCCGCCAGCCAGGCTCAGCCAAAAAGTGCCAAGTCCGAACTGCGTCAGCCGGGGCGGCAAAAAACCGCGTCAGCCGGGGCGGCGCAAAAAACCGCGTCTGCCGGGGCGGCGCGAAAACCGCGTCTGCCGGGGCGGCGCGAAAACTGCGTCAGCCGGGGCGAAAGAAAAAAAAAACGCGTCTGCCGGGGCGAGCCCGGGTGCGGCACCACCGGGAAAACTGTGGCAAACAGACATGGCGATCGAGTGAGTGGGCCGCCAGCAAGGCTCAGCCAAAAAGTGCTAAGTCCGAACTGCGTCAGCTGGGGCGGCAAAAAACCGCGTCTGCCGGGGCGGCACGAAACCGCGTCAGCCGGGGCGGCGCGAAAACCGCGTCTGCCGGGGCGGCACGAAACCGCGTCAGCCGGGGCGGCGCGAAAACTGCGTCAGCCGGGGCGAGCCCGGGTGCGGCACCACCGGGAAAACTGTGGCAAACAGACATGGCGATCGAGTGAGTGGGCCGCCAGCCAGGCACAGCCGAAAAGTGCTAAGTCCGAACTGCGTCAGCCGGGGCGGCAAAAACCGCGTCAGCCGGGGCGGCGCGAAAACCGCGTCTGCCGGGGCGGCACGAAACCGCGTCAGCCGGGGCGGCGCGAAAACTGCGTCAGCCGGGGCGAGCCCGGGTGCGGCACCACCGGGAAAACTGTGGCTAACAGACATGGCGATCGAGTGAGTGGGCCACCAGCCAGGCTCAGCCAAAAAGTGCTAAGTCCGAACTGCGTCAGCCGGGGCGGCAAAAACCGCGTCAGCCGGGGCGGCGCAAAAAACCGCGTCTGCCGGGGCGGCACGAAACCGCGTCAGCCGGGGCGGCGCGAAAACTGCGTCAGCCGGGGCGAAAGAAAAAAAAAAACGCGTCTGCCGGGGCGAGCCCGGGTGCGGCACCACCGGGAAAACTGTGGCAAACAGACATGGCGATCGAGTGAGTGGGCCGCCAGCCAGGCACAGCCGAAAAGTGCCAAGTCCGAACTGCGTCAGCCGGGGCGGCAAAAAACCGCGTCAGCCGGGGCGGCGCAAAAAACCGCGTCTGCCGGGGCGGCACGAAACCGCGTCAGCCGGGGCGGCGCGAAAACTGCGTCAGCCGGGGCGAGCCCGGGTGCGGCACCACCGGGAAAACTGTGGCAAACAGACATGGCGATCGAGTGAGTGGGCCGCCAGCCAGGCTCAGCCAAAAAGTGCCAAGTCCGAACTGCGTCAGCCGGGGCGGCGCAAAAAACCGCGTCTGCCGGGGCGGCGCGAAAACCGCGTCTGCCGGGGCGGCGCGAAAACTGCGTCAGCCGGGGCGAAAGAAAAAAAAAACGCGTCTGCCGGGGCGGCAAAAAACCGCGTCTGCCGGGGCGGCACGAAACCGCGTCAGCCGGGGCGGCGCGAAAACCGCGTCTGCCGGGGCGGCACGAAACCGCGTCAGCCGGGGCGAGCCCGGGTGCGGCACCACCGGGAAAACTGTGGCAAACAGACATGGCGATCGAGTGAGTGGGCCGCCAGCCAGGCACAGCCGAAAAGTGCTAAGTCCGAACTGCGTCAGCCGGGGCGGCAAAAACCGCGTCAGCCGGGGCGGCGC
>NW_027465624.1:0-20660 GCF_043290135.1 Rhipicephalus microplus | reverse complement strand
ACACCTAAATGACAAAAAAGGTGTAGGGGTGTAACATTACGATTACACCTAAATGACAAAAAAGGTGTAGGGGTGTAACATTAGAAATACACCTAAATGACAGAAAAGGTGTGGGGGTGTAACAATAGAATCACACCCAAAGGACAAAAAAGGTGTGTGGGTGTAATACCAAGATTACACCCAAATGAAAAAAAAGGTGCAGGGGTGTAACATTGGGACTACACCTAAATACCAAAAAAGGTGTGGGGGTGTAACATTAGCATTACACCTAAATTACAAAAAAGGTGCAGGGGCGTTATATTAAAATTACACCTAAACCACGAAAAGGGTGTGGGGTGTCATATTAAGATTACACCTAAAACGTTGAATAGGGTGAGGGGGTGTTTATGCACAATTATGCCCCGACACCCTTGCAAAAAGGTCCATACTTAGACCCCTTTCTAGTAGCCTTCCATGGAAACACTGAAAGGTTACTTTTTAGCTGGACTTTTCAAGTGCACACATCTTATCATAGTGGCTCCTGTGACAGTGGCAAAATCGTGGCCCTATAGTGCTGCTTTTATGGTGCATATGAAGCACGGCATATATGACCCTCACAATATAGTGTAATCAAAGTGGAATACAAATACATCTCTCAAATGTGTTGTCAAAAAATAAAGAGCACAATGTTCACACAGTTATCCGATGGTACAAACATGAAGTTAAGCTTTATTAAACAATGAACTTGTGAAAGCTTTATAGACAAGTTTTAGGTTTATTGAAAGACTTTTTTCAAGCATGAAGAGCAGCGCTGCATATGCTGCCAAACGAGACATTGCACAGAGGTCATGGAGCCCAAACAAACAAGGTGTGTGTGTCACAGTATGAACCAAAGGTGTTACTTGCACTCATAATGAGTGATTCATTTCAATGTGCTTCAATGCAACATACCCACACTGTATAGTAAAGCATAAAAAGAACACTACTGCAGTGCAGCATGCATTATTTTCCCAATATTTTGATTAATGGACATGTTGAACTATATTGCGATCTCCTCTGTCTGGATCTCTTATTGTTTACAAAATTAAGCAAATTGGGTCATGCTGGGCACCACAGAATGCTTGTAATAAACCCTTGCCAACAACATATTTTACTGATTCATATACAGCATATTTCACTGAACTAATTGAACACATTTTAGCAGCTCATGACTGAGACATTGTTTTCTTCGAATATAACTTAGCACGAACAGTTCAAAGTAACACTTAATATCACAAAGAACTATCACATGAACTTTATAATATAAAGTGAACTGAATAACGACCATATCTACCCAACTACTGTTGTAAAATAGATAGTTGGTATGAAAGCAAACTTTATGAGCAATAGTCGCATTTAGGAATACAAAAAAAGCACAGGAATCTATCTAAACTATAAGGCTTGTAATTTAACAGCTGCGTTCGTAACTGTAGATAGGCGTTTTGCAACAAAACAGAAGCACCGACTGTAAATACAAGCAAGATGATGCTGTGGAACTTGCCAACCCCCCTTGAGTTCACCTACACAAAATAAACTATGCCGTATTCAGTAAACAGGCACATTTAAATCAATGTGGGCTGTCACAGTGATGTATCTTTGCATTCATATTTAGATGATTCCTGACTATAAACAAGACAAAACATAAATAGTTTGTAATATGTAGAAATGTGGCAAGACTATAAAAATATTCTTAATGTCAAGAACATAGCACTATCAGCAAAAATAAAATTGCAAACGATAAGACCAGAGCAAAACATTACACAAATGAAAGAAATACTCAGTACCTCGCGTAGTTGTGTTTACCGTATTTACTCGATTGTAATGCAACTATGACTAAGCAAAAAGTGACTTCTCTCTAAGATCACGAAGAAAAAATAGTTATTTCGGTATTTGTTCTTAACTAGAGGGTCAAATTTAAAGGGACACTAAAGGCAACTATTAAGTCACCGCAGATTGTTGAAATAGAAGTCCAGAAACCTTGTAGTGTTACTTTTGTGCCAAGGAAAGGTTTATTTTGAAATAAAATCACGCTTTCGTTGGCTACATCGGGTTAGTGCACTTCAAATCACCCGCCTTACAAAAACGAACCGACTCGCGTCACTGATGCCGTGCACAACATTGCCCGGCTTTACTGCGCGATCGCCGACGTTAGTAGACAGAACGAAAGCAGCGAGAGTTACGGCAGCACCAACAGCCATTGATCAATTTCCTACCATTGGCTCCGAGATTGCAGAGGTGTTTTGGTTCAACTGCATCTTGCTAGATGGCATGATCTGTCTAGTGTAACAACGCAAAAATTGAATTTTTGAACCAGTCGAGCCATTTCCATATTAACGTCTGGTGGTTCTTTTTTTTATGAACCAAATAAGCAGCATTTTATTGCCTCCCTTGATACACGGAAGGTTCTTTATTTAGTGCAGCTAGATCGATTACTAGTGATTAATTTTAGGTGGTTCGTCCGACGTTATCGGTATCATTTTGAGAATGTCCTGCTGCTGTACATGTATTCTTTGCATTTACTTTAATTTCTCAGTAAATAGGGCACTGCTGTTGATAATATTGTCATTTTAGATGCCATAAACTGAGATTCCACTCTGACCTGAATTGTTATTTGACTTTAGCGTTCCCTAAGTGGCAAAAATGTTGAAAAAATGCATGTTACATTTGAGTAAATATGGTAACAAAAAGACATTATTAAAAACAAAATGTACAATGAGCAGTTTCCAAGTGGGGAAAAATTGTGGAAAGCCCACTTTGAAAACACAAAAAATGACTAGAAAACATTAAATTATTTAAAAAAAAACAAAATAAAAGAAAACAAAAAAACATGTCATTAAACAAGAAATGTACAGTCATTGCATACATTTAAGTCGAAAATGCTGCCTTGTGTCTGGCAATAAAACGGCGCGTCACACAACTGGGTTTGGTAACTTCCACATTCAAAAAAAGGTGCTCAAAAACACACAGAAGGTTTGCTGCGCCTTTTGGGTAAGTTGCATCGAAAATCCAAAATGCAGCCATGACAGCAGCCATTCCTTGTTTGGCATCCAGCACTCTAAAAAGCCGTGTCTGCTCCACATGAAGGAACAAATGATCCGCCTCCTCAGCGTTAACCCCATCGAACACAATGCATGGGGTGAGTGGCACTTCAGCATCCTGCGTACAAGACATAAGCCATCAATATAAATTGTCAAAATGATGATGTTCTGACTACCAAAATGAATATCATATTACTAAGCAAGCTACTGTAGGAATCTGTTGATTATTTGGACATAGGCTTTATCTTAGCCTTCACCAGAATGTGACCACCATGGGTGCTAAGCCATGGTGGTCACCTATTCAAACAAAGCAGCAACATAAATTGATACTGACCAGCTTTCTAGCAGTGAGCAAATAGTCAAAGCAAGCTTTTCAAAATAAATTACTACAATTAATCGGCTACTATCTTGCAGGATGCGGCCCCCTCTATATTGTATATCTAGGGAACATATCAAACAAACACACCGTGTCATATTTACCAGCAGCAATGATCACTGCATGAAAAATACTACTAACACTTAAAGCATGTTGAAAAAAAGACCTCCTGTTGATGAAAATATGGCAAAGGCACAAAGCTTTCATGGGTAAAGCATATCACAAGGCAGCCTTATATTAGTATAGTGAAGTGCTCTTTAAGGTATTTTTGCTCAACAATAAAGTCTATACATAATTTACAATGAAAGAATTAGTTATAGCATTGGCAGTATTTCACATCTACATGGTCAAAGTTCATACACGAGCAAAATCTTAAGACAAAAGGTACAAAGTATCATTAAAGGCACACATGCGAAGTTCCCAATCACAGAAATCGCACAACTACACTGCCCTGGCTGTCCTTTCTTTATGTTAGGTTCGAGTTACGCTGGTTGGCAGCAGATTTTATGAAAGCTTGGAAGTTTCCTTTTCCACGGGAAAAACAACTAAGCTAGAGAGAGTGAAACAAAAGAAACTAAATGATCTTAAAGATAATATTCCCAAGTATATGTTAAATACCTAGCTATCACTTATATAGAGCAGTGAAGTGTTGTACATGACTATCAAGGAAAGCAACATCAAGGAATTATATGGCTGCTACAAAAATACTTAATCAATGTGAAACACTCCTTTTTTATGTTTTCTTTTTATTTTCTAGTGTTTTAAATCAGCACTTGTTATCCGGTGCATGTTACACAACAGCTATAATGAAAATACTGGAACATGTTTGAAATAAGTGACCCATCAGTAGCCTGAACAGAATCTAAAAATAGCAATTACCAAGGGCACGAAAAGCTGTGTCACTGCATCAGGCTGTTTCAGAACCTTTCCCAGAAGACCACACACCCGTACAGCTTGGATATCTGTAATACATATACATAAAACACATCTCTTAATCAGCAGGTCAATGGTACACAGTGCATAATAGGCTCCAAGCAACAAGCATTTGTCAGCTGCAATTTCACTTTTAATATAATAATGAATACAAATGGATGAGCAGAACAGTAAACCATGTAATACGTACAGCTTTATTTAAAACCACAAAATTTCTTTTCTTCATTCACATTCAATACACCGCCCACTTTTCCAATGCTTCAGTGCGACTCAACGACTTTATGTAACAATAGTACATGCTTGAGCAGTTCCATTTATCTCCATTCTTGTTCATGCAGTGCAGCCTTTTCTTTCCCCAGGTATCTTCTGTACTCTTTCGTGTTGCAACCTTTTCTGTTCTTCAAAAGCAGTTCTTCATTCTTCAGTTTTAAGGGTGCTCTGTTTCTTTAAAGACTTTCTATTCTTGTGCTCCAACGGTCCACTCTCAGGAAGTATTGGTGTTTGACTGTATTTCAGCCGAATGTGCACTGTTCTGATGAAGTTGGGTGGGACTCCTTAGTTTCATTAGCACTAATGAACTCTTTATCAATGTTGTTAAAGGCACTTCGAGGCAACAGGAAACTTGTAGAGAAATGGCTGTGCCTCATTTTTTTATATATGACCCCATGGCTCTCTTGAAGCTCTGCTGGCTCCAGGCTGTCTTCAAGCAGCGGTGTTTTTGCCACTTCACTCGAAAGGCACTGATGTTGGAGAGAAGCCCTATTTGTTATGTGCACCAGTATTTTTTTCTTGTTTTTTTGCACTTCATTTTCTTAATGCGTGTTTTACTGCACAGTGGTTCTCACCATCAGAGTTTCTTTTTGTCTTGACAGATTTTCATGAATACATTTCTTTGCAGTAGTAAAACATTTTTCCTTAGACCCTCTAGTGCAAAAAACTAAACGTAATCTTGTTTTCCCAACTGTCCACTGACAAGCACGACCTGCAAAGACAAAAAAACACAAATGAGTATAGACATATTTCTAGCTTAGTAAATATCACAGAATACACATAGTATATTACAGTTACCACTGCATAGTACTTCTAAAACAGCAGCAGTATAAGTGATCAAAATGTCAACTTATCAAGCTCATCATTTTTCCGACCGTGAGATAACCCTGAAGAGACACAATGGCAAACAATAATTGTCAAAGAATAGATAATAATCAATGAGCGCATGTAGTAAATTTTTCATCAAAGTCTTTTGTTAGCCCCTATAAAACAAGCTGAGAAACGGAAACAGCATAGTCAGCTGCAGCATGAGGTCTTATTTTTTAGAGACGAGGGGCGAGTACCGTCCTTAACAGAAATTTTAATGACACCTACCCTACACCACAAAGGCATGAAAACCCACATAAGGTAAATGAAATGAGTACCTCACTAGTACACCTCTAATATACATTTCTTCATAACTTGGCAAACACAGAAACAAATCAGATGGACTAGTGCATAATGAAAATGCTGCAAGGATGCTGCTAAGAACAAGTAAACAAGCAAAAGTATGTATAAAGATTTCCAGCAGCACATTTTGAACTAGCTTGCGACAAATTATAGTCAATGATATAGCAAATTAGCACTCTTATTCTGTGGAACAAAACTCCCCAAAAGAGAAAAAACACGTCCTTTGCTGCCTAGCATAGGCATGCTAGGCAGCAAAGGACTCGCACTTCTCAGAGATTATGACCAGAGCGTTAATTCCCAAAAGAAGTAGACTTCATGTACATAATTAAAAATTGATGGAGGCAGTAACTCATTTGAAGAGAAACTATTGCCATATAAGACCACGGAGCCCACCAGGACCGCGGAGCCCATCAGCCCACCACTGATAATGCGGCCGTAATGTCCATGGGGAGCAAAGTTTTCACACCTTGGTTACTCCATCCCGATTTCCTCACACTAAATTGTAACATCTCAACATAGATTGTGCTGACGATTTTTTTCTCCATCATTCTCTTCATTTTTCAAAATGTTGGTAAAGAACATATCTGCCAAAAAACAGGGCCAGCGCCACGTGGGGGGGGGGGAGGGGTGTACCGGAAGGCTGGAGCCCTTCCCCAAATTTTCGCTTGCTATGCCACCCCCACCCCCCAACCCCAACAGCGCGGACATATGGCGAATTCCATTGAGATAACAGGAGGAGAGAACGGGGCAGTGAAGAGTGGGGGGCGGAGCACTGAGAGCAGGGAAACTCAATCTGCCACTGGAATGCGTTGCGCTCCCGAGGGCAGATGAAGGGGGTGATTAGTGGGGAGAGTGATCTAAACTTTCCAAGCCCTGGAATAATCTCTGTGGGGTAGCAGCAAAATACGCGCGAAATCGGTCAGACATACGCTCCTCATTATCCTAATACCTAGTATCTTTGTGCAACGGCGCATTCGGCAGACGTCCAGCTGTCATCGTAGCCATCCGTACAAAACAGCGGTGTCAAACTACACGTGGTTGCTGCCATTGCCGCCGCACTCGCCGGCAGAAGAAAAATTCGGAGACTGTGACGTTCAAGGGCCACATGACTCGTCGTGCTGCGCCTACTCTGCTTTTGAGCCAAAAGCACTACAAACTGCTCCTGGCTGCTCTCGGCGAAGCAACGAAGCAAAAGCACTCCCTCTCTCTACCAATCAATGACAGTGCTACTGCACCTGTTCGACCACTGGAACACGTCAGCTCTGAAGAGAGCACTTTCAGCCTTCTTTTGAGGTCCCGAATAACGCCTCCAGTGGAGATCGCCACAATTGAAACTGGGGGCCTCCGAAGTTGTCGGTAGAAAGTCTCGGGGGCCAGGAATTTTTCGCAATAATTTGCAAACGGCGCCACCCAGTGACCACCAAAAATTATTGGCGCGCGTGACGTGACAACACCGCCGCTGCGCATGCACATGAATGCATAATGAGATTAACTCACTTGTCCTGGGTATACCCCCCTCCTGTGAAAACATACTTGTGCCGGCCCTGCCAACAAACGGGTCTTGAGAAGCATAGGCTCACAAAACAAACAGGACAGCCCGGTTTAAAAAAATGACAAAATTTCGAAAGCGTGATAACTGTGGGATAAATTAGCATTGATACACACGCATCACATACGAAATACTAACGTATAATATAGCTTGGCGCCTGTTTAAACTCAAATTTGAAATGCGCATCGCGCCACCCGACGCGAGACGCGCCTTCGGTAATTGTGCAAAAACCAACCGCCACCTGCGTGCGAGTTCTTGTTTGTTGCCACGACCCTTGTGAGCCATCTCTCCTAACCCAGCTTTTTCAATGGAATGCAGAATTCAATGCAGACTTGAACAACTGTGCAACGAATTCTTACGTGGGATGGAGCAAGTATATTTATTTACAATGTTTTATAGCCAATCTCAGCAGCTCCTAGGAAACCTCCGGACAAAAGAGTAGTCTCATGTTCAAAAGCGCACGTGTAGCCATCTATATGAGCACACAAAGAACGATGCTTACATACAAACCACGCTGCATAAAAACCACTCATGAAAACTAATCAGCGCTTTCTGAAACCAAAACTACGACTGGGCGCTATCAAACCACCTACAAATAATAAACCGTCGCGCGCTCGAGTAAACCAGATTTCCAGCATGATAAGTGGGTCATTAGCTGCTTATCGCAATAGAAAAAAAAAACAAAATACAAAATTCTGTGTCAGTGCTGCTTTCAGTGCTATTGCATACCAATATTATCTCTACATATTGACAATAGGGCAACAGAAAGCCGGTATAGGAATATGTGTGGCTGCTAGCACCACGCAACAATGTAGAATAGATACGCGGAAACTTTCACCCACCGGGTGACACGTCATACATAGAAAGGGCAAAAAACCGGCGAATTGGGCGAATTGGTGATGCTCCATGGTAAAAATATAAAACAGCACTCAGGGTAGCACAGACACACACGGCGCTAAACTTGCTGCTGCTTTGCAAGTTTAAGGCCATGTATCTCTTCTTTTCTCTGTCTGTGTCTAAGCGCTGTTTTATATTTTACCAGGCATCTGCGACAAACACATTCCGCAACCTCCCTCGCTCCCAGGTTACCCCGCGGGCAACAATAGAATGGTAAATGTATGTCAGCCAAGCACGTCGTCATCCTACGGGGGGGGGGGGGGGGGGAGAGGAGTTGCTTCGACACTCGCCTGCCGACGCTCGCGAAAGGAGCTGTCTACAAGGGGTTTTTTCCCGGAATGCGTAAGGCAATAGCAGAGGGACGTCCAGAAGATGGAAGTGCAAGTAGCGCTCTTGCAGAGCACTGAAAACCACGGCAATAACGACTTTGACGGCGCTTCTCTTCCAGAAAGAGAAGAGAATCCGGGAAGGAGGATCTCGCTCGAGTCTTAGCATATTGAGCACACACCTAAAAACGTGAAACGCTCGCTAGGAATACGACCTCTGAAGCGTGAGGGAAAGGGAAAGCCAGAGCTGTGTTGAGAGGACAAAGACCATCACAGTGATGCTCACCTTCTCAGGATTCTCCAGATGCCTTTTTCCTTTCTTTCAACTACACATTCATTCTCAGGAAGAGACCGAATCGGTCCTGAAACGTCAGGCACTCTTTAAACTGTGGCCAGAGTCATCCCAACTTTGTCTCCTACTATCAAAAAAAGTTTATTTTGAAATGTTTACATTTAAACGACGTATACTGGTTGCGCCCACCACGAAAAGTTCGAGAAACACTCACGTAACCAGAGCAGCGGAAATATGCCTACGCCCGGCAGTTGACAGGTCACTTTAAAAGCATAATTCAAAACACCCATAAAATATCTTGCGCCATTCTATGAACGCATAACACACAAACACGCTCGCGCGCGTGATAAGCTGGTTATTTTTGTACTAAGTGGGTGACTTGCATTATGCCGCCAAAAATTGTTTTGCTTTTATCTGAAGATTAGCAGTTGCGGAACAGCGGACCTCTCCACCTCTGCTGAGAATATTTTTTGCCATTACGCATGCATGTACTCACCAAATTCATAGAAGCAAATGCCAATACCCTTGAATCAGCGCATTTCAAATTTTAATTACTGCTATTATTTCAAAGTGAAATAAAAGAATTGTTAATGTAACGCGTCGTGGTTAAAAGTGTACGCAAATGCGACCAAGCTTTCGCGCACCAGCATGAGATGCATTGCCGATCTGACGGACGCCTTTCTCACGGAGAGGCCACGCACATACAGTGGTTGGTTAGTTAGTGATTCGTAAGGAAAAGGAAGAAGGCACCTAATTTCTGTCTGCCTACAGATGACACGGCGCAGTGCCTAACACATACAGTGGGGAACGAACACAGCTGCGCCGTGCTCTCTACCGGGCTGCAGAAATTGGAAGCCTTCTTCTAACCAATACCACCCCCACCACCATTGTCCCCAAACCCCCTCACAGGCGAGGATGCGGCGGGTCTGCCGGAAGCAGGCGGGCTGGAAACCGGTCCGAAGTGAGACCTTGGAGGCAGGTTAAGTGCCTTCTTTTCTAATCCCTACCACGGCCGCTGGATGCAAAAAGCGCACCAGCGTGCGTGTGACTACCATACCGTCGCCAGTACTAGTGTGTGGGCTCGCGGACGTGGGCGGACGTATATCGATCCCTTATGTCCCCGAGCCCACAAACTACAGTCATCGGCCACGAGAGCAAAGGCATGTACGAGACGGTTCAGTCACTGTTTTCAGCAACATCGTAGCAAGCTACCTATCAACCTACCCGCGAGATCATGAATACGGCATGAACGACGGAACGCGCGGGACCTGTGCACCACTACCTTGAGCCGCACCTTATCCTGTACTCGATCGACTTGTACACAACAGGTAAGGCCACGTGTCAACTTTTCTGACGTCTAATCTTGTTTTTGCCAACTCCTATAATTACGATTAAGTACTTCCCATCTGTCTTTTGTGTGTTTCGTTATTACTTTAGGCTTGCATTTGTTATTTGTTTGTGTATTTCCATTCGTTGTCAATCGAAGGTGCACACGCTGGGGGCTCTGAGGCACGGTTCGTGGAATGTTTTCTTTTCATTGGCCTCTGTGATTGAGCTTAGCATGCACGTGTACCGTATTTAGACGTGGAGTGCATGGGATCTTGTCCCACCCCTCCCAGTCTCCACGTGGTAATAGTGAAAACCGCACGGACCATTCGGGCTACTCAGATGTAACATGTTGGCCGAACAACTTGGTACTGCCAAATGCGACAACTACATTTTTCAAACCAACGGCCTCTCTACGAAACTCTAGCGAAACAAACTTGTTTTTTCCACTGAACACTGCTTTTTTTTCCCTTGAACCTCCCGTTTAAAGAGATACTCAACAAACATTGAAATAACTGATAAAACCCAAAATATACTCCGAAGATGCAAATGTTCGTATCAACAGAGTTCATTTCCCGTATATTGGAAGAGATGGCTGTATTTTTTATAGGTTGTCAGCGCGCCATGACGCCCTAATCACCGAGGAGCATGCAGGATGCACCTTGAATGTAAACATTTGACATAAGTCTGTCTGGTTGGTTATGAAACTGGGAGATGATATAGGCTCCAACCAAAAGTTAAGAGACCCGACGTTTCCGAACCGACTTGGTTCCTTCTTCAGGGGTGACTGCGTAGGCTACGTGCCGTTGTCAGATAGCAGCAGCGTCTTCAAAGTACTCGAGTGGTGGCTAATGACCCCTGTCTCTGTCTCTCTCTCTCATTTTGCCGTGGAGCGCAGTCCGTGTTTGTACACTGGGGGAAGGGTTCCGAGAGACCGGTTGATGTTGTGGGCTGTTCCCTGAATGTGCCACGACTCGAGTAACAACCTTCTCCTTCAGTTCGGCTCGCTTTCGAGGATGGCCGTCACTTCGAAATTTATCTTGTGGTCCAATGTCTCCTCATGTTCGGCGACTGCGCTGCGCTCTTTGTAGAACTTCCGCACATCGTTGGCGTGTTGCTTCAGTCGTTCCGGTAGGTTTTTCGTCTCACGACGCAGGGCACTCGGCGCACGGAATTTTGTAAACGACACCGGGGTGCCTGTCCATTGTTGGCCGGTCTTTCGGGCGGGGGAGGAGGCGGCCCAGCGTACACGAAGGCACGTGCGCGATGCGAACCCCCTCCCTTCCTTCTAACCACTATACCCACCCTTTTGAAGATTCGCGCCAGCGTCTCGCTGGTTCCGTGAACGTATGAAACCGGTACGCGTTTCGGGGGGCTGCCAATTAAGGTTGAATGGGGTTTCCTAATCCTCTGTTGCTCTGCGCGGCGGGTGGCGGCTCGAAAGAAGTTTTTTGGACATCCGTTTTTTTCTGAGGTCAGCAATTACGCGGTCCTCTTCTTTCTTTCGCCCTGTGTCATTAGAGCATAAGTTCCTGGCTCTCTCGAGTAGCGTGGTCACAACCGAGGCCTTGTGGCAGGCAGGGTGGGAAGAATCGAATTGAAGGTAGCGGCCAGTGTGCGTTGGCTTCCTATGAACGGAAAACTCCAGGCCGTCACGCTTTCTTGCCACCTGGACGTCAAGAAAGGGCAGGCAGTGGCCGCTCTCACACTCGGTCGTGAATTGTATGGCTGGGTGCACGGAATTCAGGTGTTGTCTGAAGTTTTCAACTTCCGATGTCTTAATGACGCAAAAACAATCGTCCATATAACGCAGAAAAAGCTTGGGTCGCGGCGAGAAGGAGCTGAGTGCTTTTTCTTCTATGTATTCCATGGTCAGGTTTGCCATCGTGACGGAGATGGAAACTCCCATCGCGGTTTCGCTGTTCTGCCTGAAAATGGTTCCTTTGTAGAAGTATGTGCTGGAGAGGCAGAACTCCAGTAGACGACAGAGCTCGTCAACCGCCGAGGGAGTCCTTTCACTCAGGCTTGCGTCCTACTCAAGCGCAGAACGGGCAGCGGGGACAGCTAAGGGAACTGGCACGTTGGTAAACGACACGACGTCAAATGAGACCATGCTCTCGTCATCACCAATGCTCACATCTGACGCTAGCTGCACGAAGTGGCTGGCGTCACGGACATGAGTTGGTGTCTTCCGGGTTAGTGGGGCGAAGATTTGGTGTAGGAATTTTGAAAGGGCTCGGCATGGGGAGGAAGTGAAGTCTACAATCGGTCGCAGGGGGAAGTCAGGCTTGTGAATTTTCGGTAGTCCATAAAAACTCGGTGCGGATCCGTTACGGCAGATTAGTCGCAGGTAAAGTGCTCCGAGATCCAGGTATAGCTTGAAAATTTCCGCGAGTAGCTTGTTTAGCTGTGTCTGGGCTTGATTCGTTGGGTCCTTTACTAGCTGCGTGTATGCGTCCCCTTCTAAAAGAGCTGAAACCTTCCGACCGTAGTCCCCGCTGTCCAACACCACCACTGTCAAACAGGATGCACCTGTTTCTGTCCTCTTCTTTCCCTCACCTCTCCTCTCACCCATCTTCCCCTTTCAGCTGTCGCTTTAGGTCAGCCGGGAGCATTGTTCGCCACCGGTTTTGGAAACAGGGGGAGCTGAGCGAGTCCAGAGACGCGGGCCGCGGGCGACGGCTGGCATTGTTGACTTGCCCGTTTCGGGCGTATGCCACATTATCTCGCGGCGCGGCCGCTATACGCAGTAGTTTGTGAAAATGGATTGAATTATTTATTTTTTTTTTGTAGTTTCTGCCTGGAATTGAGGTTGTTCCTACTAATTTCAGAACCCAATTTTCCGATTTCATTGAAAACACCGTCGGCGAAAATTTTGTTCCCCATCCCTTGAGCAGATACTATCACTGAAGCATAGCTGACGAATCTCATTGACCGACGCTCGTTTCCGGTAGCCTCATGTTAACTCTTTTCCAGCGACTCTAGAGGCCACCTTGCTAAATGCATTGGCCACCTTAGCCCTTAAAGGGACACTGAACGAAACCTTTGCCGCCAAGATTTCCAGCCACATTAAAAGGCTGCATGCTGAAATGGATAGGCGCAGCCTTCGTTTCTGGCATACTATAGGAAGATGATAAATCTTAGGAGGAGGAGAGATAAAAAAAAGGAAAAGACGCAACTTCTTCATTATTTGAATGCGTTTTTCTCAAACTGCCACGCCTAGCGGCCGCGCGCACCGGAAGCTAAAGATGACGTTACACTCCAGAATTCGGCATGCCAACAATGCCGCCAGTCGCCCATGTCTTTCTCGACCCGTTAAAGAACCCCAGGTTGTCTAAATTTCCGGAGCCCTCCACTATGGCGTCTCTCATAATCACATGGCGGTTTTGGGACGTTAAACCCTCATATCAATCAACCCGCTCAGCTTCCAATAGTTTACAGAACCATAACGACCATTACTGACACCGAACAATGCACCCAGCTGGGGTAAGACATCAGTGCGTCTTGGGAAGGACGAGTGCGTGATACTACGAGAGGTGCAGAAAGGGAATTAAATGGGAACACATGCACCTTCCATGCGCCTCGGCCAATGTGAGGTCTATTCGCCTCCCCGTGCGCTGTCTGGTTTGTATTGCTGCCGTTGTCGTGCAGGGGACATTTCGACAAGAGCAGCAGCAATGAGCAGCGGAAACGAATACGAGAATGCAGGTGTCGCACAAGCCTTAGAGTCTGCTGCCTTGCAAATTGTGGTAGTTTTGATTAGTGAAGGTTGGCACCGCTTTACGTTGCATGGTATATGCAACAGCCGGAAAACGTTCAATGGCGCACAGAATTCATGCGAGTCTTTGAAATCCTTGAAAACCCTTGAATTGAAAAAGTTCTTTTTAAAGGCCTTGAAAGGGCTGAAATTTTCGCAAATCCTTGAAAATCCTTGATTTACCTTTTTTAAATAAACATTGCCACACATTTCACAGTGCATTATTTGTGATGCTGTAAATGTAGCACGTGGCATATGTAATGTGCCAATCGCAAAAGAATTGAGAACATCAGCAGCCTTTGCACGGAAACAACACCAGGCATCCTGGAAACTCGGGAAATGGCAGCAGCAAACGGATGAGAAACAGAATAAGAAATATTGCATTGAGGAGGAGGTCGATCTGCTAACAAAAAAGGAAAAGAAACTAGAAGCCACTTTTGAGTATAACAGCTACAGCAGACTCATATGTAGAAAAGACAGAGACAGTTAGCTACTTCACGTGCATTATCTAGTAAAACAGCATTAGCAAGACAGCCAAGACCAAGCAGCAAGAGATAGTGGATATTGATAAAAAAAATCACAAAAAGCAACAAGGCATTGCATAAGAACGGTTCCTTAGTTTTCATATCTGAATAAAGGTTTGCAACTTGTGTCATACTGAAAGTGCTTACATATGGAACTTAAAAAAAAAACAACCAAGAATGAAAGTGTCTAAAGAGAAAATGTCATGCAGTCATGTTTTCGACGCCCGCTACAGTGATTTCAGTGAATTCTGGTCAGTTCAAGCATTTATCCTCACCCGAACACATAGTAATTGAGTTTCTAACAGACAGTGTGGTCCTTGAAAACTTGCACACATAGCCTTAAAAGTCCTTGAAAGTCCTTGAGTTTTTGTCATGTAAACACGCATGAACCCTGGGTGCACTTGTTCGACGCCATTAAAATAGACACGAATGCAATCGGCTTTGTAGTCTGCTGAAGTGCCAGATATATTGCGCAGCACGTGCTCTGCACTACGTCAAGAATAGATGAAGGGAATGCGTGAACTAGCCTTGCACGACTGCTGCACTTTTTTGAAACGAATACCATGGTGTCGATGCTGAACGAATACATACTCAAATAGGCTGAGTTAGTAATGTATACCGACACAGCTTTGACAGCTAATGCAGACAACATAGCCGACCTAGAATATAGAAGTAAAGAAGAACTAAAAACACTTGCATGCTGCTTACAGCGAACAGATTAAGACCTAATACACAGAGAAGCAAATACACTATTTTTCACTTCCCTTACCAAAATGATTTCAACTTACAATGAACAACTACCAGCTTGAGCACGTAAAAGAATTTAATTATCTAGGAGTAGCATTCAATAGGCAATTACACTAGAAAAAACAAACTGTATGTACTAAGCTAGCATCTGGCTGCAGTATGCTACTGGCTTCTGTATCAATAGCAGTACACATTCTTTATTTTTCGATTTGTTCATTGTCACCTATCATACTGCCTAAACTTCTAGGATGGACCTTTAAAACTTACCCGATTCTATTTGCATATTACAAAAGCGAGCGCTTAGACTGGTAGACAATGCAGCCTATAATGAACCCAGAGCTCCTTAGGTTCACAAGTTGGAAATTCTACCTTTTGATTACATATGGCAACATAAAACTGCTGTAACCATCAGTAATCTTATTGCACTCAGAGTACCTTTCTATGTATCGATCTTTTCTTCCTGCTCTCGCATCCCTAGATGCATGACATCGTACAATTTCAATCTTCCACCTACTAATAACATCTATGATTAACGCTTACTGCAGTTCATAAGAGCCAAAGTGTGGAATAGCATTCGACTTCAGATTAAAGATAGTCAGGCTATTTCAAATGCACTTAAATATTTGTTCGATGTAGAACAATAGTAACTAATTATGCATAAAAACTTCCATATAGCTTGATATTTTATCTGTATTTGTTTTGTTTTTTCATGTGATGATGAATGGAATTTAATAATGTTAAAATAATACAATTTTTTTTTTACGTGCTATCATGCATTCACGTCACCTTAAATCCTCATAAAATCTTTCGCATATTCTTCTTTGTTTTCTTAAAAAGCAGTCTATTTGATGTTGTAATTTTCATACAAATTGTTCTTATGCTTGTATAACTTCTCCCATTATACCCCCTGCTAACTTATGGCTATGGGTCTAATCAGTGTTGTATATTTACATGAACTGTATACAAAACAACCTCAATGAATCTTGAAATGACTAATAACGTCAGGACTCACGATCGCGTACCGCCACAGCGCGCTGACAATCGATCAAAAGTACAGCCAACTGTTCAAAAATACGTAAAATGAAACTTGTTTCTATGAACAGTCGCGTCTTCTGAATAGGATTTCACTGTTTTTGTCAGTTTTCCCATTTTTGTTCAGAACCTCTTTGAAAGATTGTAGATATCTTAAGATTCAATAAGTTTATTTTGTGCTTTTGCCTATGATTACTACATATGAAAATTGTTTGAACCCACAATGTTACCTAATCAAATGGAGACGTTTAGTGCACCTTTACATCAATTTCCCTTGCTCGTGCATATTCTTTCGAGTTTCTTTTTATTGCAAACTTGTGTTTGTGTGTTGACATATTGTCACAGTGATACTCGAGTCTAAAGGCATATGACGGTAGGAAGATTTTAGAATGTAACAGATCAAGAATATGTCACAATACATGAGTAGTAATCAATTGCCAAGAGGGTTCATTGACAAGCATATTAAAGGAGCCTAGATAAGGTTATAGACATTATTCCTTGTGAATGCAACTACAGGATGCCAAAGCAAAGTGCACATAGCACATGAGACAATAAAAACACGCTTCTTTGGAAAGTTCATAAGAAACTACAGACAGCACAGAAAGTTGCTAATTATACTAATTATTGGCAAGTATACACTTGATTATACTTAAATTCTGCAAACAATGGTGTTTAAACATCAATGTTAACATTACTGCAAAACTTTTGTAATTGCTGAACTAAAGCAGCACTTGCCTTGAAGTAATGCTAGCCACGCCATTTTCAACAACATAATTTGAAAATGAACGCAGAGTTCACTCCTCATACAAATGTATTTTGCTTACATTTCTCAATTGAGCACAAGATGACAGCAAAATGAAAACTTACCATGTGTTCCTGACACCGATGAAATCAATGCACCAACTATGGCACTTGCCGCTGGGCTGGTTTGATTTGCAGGGTCGATTACTTTGACTTCGAAGAGCGGTAAGGGATGCGATAGACCAGAACAGAAACAATGTGTACGTGATGCTCAGATCAACCTTATTCCCTGTGCAAAGTTATCCTGTGATAGCACATGCACTCCAATCATAGGTTTGATGCGAGCAAGCATAACTTGGTGTGGTGCACTCTGTTTGAGGGTCTTGCTGAGGGTTCATGCTCTGCCATTGAAATTCAGTCTTCGTCCTTGCAGGTATATTAGCAAATATATAGCCATTTCATTGTCGAAAAGCTCTTATACCAAATTCATAGCTGAAAAGACTTACCAAGCATGCCAGTGCAACTTGAAGCTTAATTGTGCAGAAAATAAACAAGCACTACAGAACAAGTGTACAGATCAGGGAATATGAAAGCACCTTCACTGACTTCATAGAGAGAAAACTACTGAATATAACTAACTATGCCATAAACAACTTGCAAAGCATGCCTGTTAACCCTTTGCAGACAGTGCAACATGGCTGCAGTGGTCTGTAGACATGTACTGCTTAACAATTTATTGTGTGGTTGATTGGAGCGTACTTTTCTTAGTACATTACTTTTTAAGCCAGTTGCAAAAATACAGCAAATTACCATTGTGCCGATCCTCCTTTTTTGCTCACTGTGCTTAAGGGGCATGGACACTTTTTTTCAGAGCCGTGTTTACTCTGCCATACAAACCTACTGTATACAGAGATGGCTCTGAGGAAGTGTGACGCTCAGCAAATGCTGATAAGATATTTTATATTGATAATAAAATAAATTTTCATGCGGTGCACTCCTCCACATCGACACTATCTCAACGTCAGGCTACACTACTAATACTGGCGACTTCACGCAGCTGTCAGGCTAGTGATGATGTCACGCACGAAAACATACGGAAAAAAAAAATGGCAGCTTGAACATAACCTTCACAATCATCTGCTCATGCTGTGCAGTCACTGTCACCCAAACTACCTGTGAAACGAGCTTTTGATGTCTGGAATGGTGTACGTACTCGCAAGTAGAAGATATATACTTATCAAAGGGCAAAGGAATCATTTGATTTTGAATTTGTCGTCATGGCATCAATATTCTGCCGTGTAAACTCTTGCACCAGTGAAATGGGGAACAATAGGAACAAGTTCTACCGATTCCCATCTGATGCTGCACTGAGACAAGCGTTGTTCAACTTCATGTGCTACGGCCAAGGCCCAGACTAAACACTAACCAAGCGAAGTTCACTCTGTTTGTTGCACCTCACTGCAGACATCTGCATGCGCAACATCCAGTTGCTTACCGACTTTGAATTGTCGACGAAAAACCTGCACCTTAGAAGCGATGCCATCCCAACGTTGTGCACCCCTGCCACGACAGGTGCCACACGTGCAGCACGCAGCAGACGATCGAAGAAGTGAAGCGCGGACAAGGAATGTCACTAAAACTTGTACGTGCACGTACTACTGCCTGGTGGTGCTGCTCATATCATGTCATGACGTCAGTTTACAGTATGAATAGAAAGTAGGTGTAAAAGCATGCTGTAATTAATGCTTCAGGGCACACTCACATTTACCAGTACATTTCCTATGCTCTCGGAGGCTTGGCCTCTCACTTGACAAAAAATAATAAGTGGAAAATTCCCTTCAGAGTGCTTTCAGTGACAGTGCATTTGCCAAATCACACGTTCTTCATTAACAGTGCGTAATCTGACAAATAACAATGAGGTTTTACAACTGCACAGTACCTTTTGAAAAAGCTTTTGCGGTGTTGGGGTACCTTCACTGGAATAATGGGCGAAAAAGGAGGAGCATTACTGTGTGTACTACTTTTTCCATAACTTGTCAGAGTCTAATGCACCATCTCTTAAAGAATTGGTGAACTTTTTACTTCAGATATGAATCTTTTAGTTTCAAATTACAATTAATGTAAGGTGGTAAAAGGTTTTGAACTGCAAAGGCTTAAAAGGACAAAGCAGAAAAAAACAAAGCAGTCTTGTCATAACTATCACAGGGATGAACTGCGATCAAGAAGATATGAATTTATGTTGTATACTTGTAAATTAACAGAATATCATTTGTGCATCATGCATTTGTTGACTTTACACAACTGTGACTTTTGTACATGCCATGTGTTAATTAGTGTAAAGATGGAAGCTAAGTAAGGCAAGATCTATTCTGTTTAACTGCTTGCCTTTGCTGTCTTGTGCTACTGTATTAATGGTTGATTAGAAAGCTAGGGAAAGTATAGGGGGTGTATTGAGTATAGGCAATTGCTGTCATGACTACTTGCAGTGCTGACTGACACTCCCCCAATTTAAATGCACACATGTACGCCATAAAGTGAACTGCAGGATGACCACCACGGCACAGCTTCAAACACGTTATTCGTGTCCAAATCACAAATTTGATCCATTCCAGTGAAAAGTTGCCTCGTAATCCACTTTATTTTTTCCCTTTTACGTTACACTGACCACTAATAACCTCCTCTATGCTTTTCTAGACTTGTCTGCTAGTTGTCATTAATATCTAAAGAAAGAAAAATGTGCACTTATAATTCCCCTTCTTTTGTTCATAATGAATCATCGCAAGCTAACCTGTCACTAGTGCTTCTGTGACTGTGCCAAGGCAATAGTAGTCAATGTTTGTGTTATGTCAGTCTGCTGATAAAACTAAATAAATTAACGTTTCAAAAATGAAACTTACGTTTTCGACGCCTGGCACTTATACATGATAATTCCACTTGAAGGACTTCCTTCAAATCTTTCCTTCTGGCCACCATTGTACCATTAAGAATGAGGCACAGCATTCTCTCAAAAGCTTCGTCGATGGCTTTTAGCCCGTCTTTTTTGACCAAAAGGTTGAAGTCATGAAGAAACTTAAAAATAGACAAACAAATTCATGAGCACAAAGAACAGAACTTAATTTCTAAGAACCATATAAATACAAAGAAAACTTAATAGAGAAAATGGAAGATGTTAACTATGAATCCTGCTGGGATGGAAAAATTATCAGAAAATTCAGAAAGCGAACAAACGTATGGCCTAAAGGGTGAACTTTACTAGTTTTCGAAGCTGAATGCATCATAACGAAATCAAGCGTATACAGTTCTTTGAACACTTCTATCATTTAAAAAAAAAAAAAAGACCTGACACTTTTTTTTCAAATCATCTTTTGACTGCCTCAAGCCAACCCTTTGCTTTGTCTATATTTTCTGTGCACATTGAATGTATGCCCAAGCAAAGAAAACTGGAAATGAATGACAGATCACAGCGATAAGGTCCAGACCCATCAAGGGATATGACAGTAATGAGCTACTGTTCAGTCCAGTGTGATGCTATCACTACAAGTGATGTTGTATTTGAACAGTCATGTAATAAACACTGTTTCATTATCGCTAGCAAATACTTCATACTTTGTGATGATGCTGATTGCATTCAGCCATGGTAAGACCTGCAGAACCTGAATTCATG
>NW_027465623.1:0-20737 GCF_043290135.1 Rhipicephalus microplus | reverse complement strand
CTGTTCTCGCGAGCTTATCTCATCCACTGCCATGTTTGCGTTAAAGCCATAGCCAGCACGAAGGTCACTACTTTCGCAGCGGTGTCCGTGTTTGCTAAAGGAGTTGGCTGTTAGCAATTCTTCGCATGACATTCCATTGCATTTATTGCTTCAGTCTTAAAGCGGCTCAGTTGTAGATGCGAAGTAGCTTATGGCCGAATGTAATCAGGTGTGCGTAAACACCGCTTACTGCGCGTGTGCAACAGCTGACCCTAGCACCGTCAGAACGCGCTGAAGCGTTCTGGCCCATGTAGAGGACTAGGTAAGAGGCTGTGGACTCTTGCTCTTACACTCTCTAAACAATCGCGCGATGGCGTCGGGGAACAGAATTGACCTATACCAGGGTACTTCGCAGCGTGACGTCACCGGTGCACATGAAGGCAGTGGTTGGCAAAACAGCGCGCCGGTGGCTGAGCGTGGTACAGTAGGGCGGTGTTTGGGGCTAGTTTTTTTTTCTTTTTGAAAGCTTAAATTTATTGTCACTGTGGCAACATTAAATGTAGTATGTGTATAGCTGCCATCTACCACGCGCAAATTCCTGCATGTTAACCTAACAGAACTGCGCACCGTATGCAGCAATACGCTTCCCTTTGAAAGCTAGGATTTTCGAGAATAGCAAACCACAGAAATATCTGTCGAGGGAATGCATACACACGCAGTACTGCCGTGCAGAAGGATCCCGCCAAGGGAACTTTCTTGAACTTGTGGTTGCTCGGAAAAGGAAGAACACACTATTTTCTGGAGCCCTTGCGGAGCACGGCTCAGCGCCTTGTAGGGAATGTGAGGAGGGGGTATGTAAAACAATATTGGAAAGATAAAGTGAGATAAAAAAATAAGACAGGCAAGCGACAGAAAAAGAAGAAAGGAAAGTTGGGAGCCGGTTGAAGAAGTTCGAGGACGGGGCACCATACGGCGAGAGCTGCACGGCGTCAGGAGTTCGCGGAGGGCGAACCAGTCAGTGAGAGCTACGCTGGCGTCGGAGATCGCGGGTGGCAGAAGCTTTCAGCTTGTAATTCTAACCAGCACTTGCTCCAAGGGAGGGGATCGTCAGCGGGACAGTGACGTCACGCTGTTTGCAAACAAGGAGAGGTCTATTCTGCAGACTGGCAGAACCCACGTGCTCCTGCATGGCGATCACGGAGGATTAAAAAAAATCGCTGAAGTGGAAATTATTGCGCAAAAGTGAAGCCATTCCTCTGGCAAGGTGGTGGCTGTGGCGGCCATCTTACTGGGAGCATGATAAAGTATCACCGTTCAGCGATTAAAACGAAGCGTTTCCTTCGCACGCCCAACAAGTTTAATGTGGGAACTTTTTCGGGTCACATAGTGGTCCAAGTGCGTCTTACAGTTACTAGTTTTCCTCAGTGAGCCTCTAATTGGAGGAAAATTTCTTTGAAGATTCAGTTATCCATACTCGTTTCTGCGCGTTATTTCGTCGAGAACAACTATCTTTTAATACAGAACTGACGCAGCATTTACATAAAATATCAAAGCCTCTTGATCTTTGATCTGAAGAGCATGTTTCCACCATCTTGGCAGTGGCAAAAGGTGGCTTCACTTCTGCTGGCAAGGCATTGCGGGAGCTTCCACTCCAGCAATTTTCTTTAATCCTTCTTGGTGGCAATCAACCTGCGTGGCGTGCTCCAACAAGAGTTCGGGACAAGTGACACCAACAGAAAAATTACAGTAAATTCATTGTATGCTACACTTGCACGTTGACATCGTGCAAGGTGCGCGTGATGAACGGAAATCAACCCGTTAGCTGCTGCACATTCTACTCAAGGTTCCCTCTGGTGGGAGATGGCGTAATGTTTTTCAAAGTGCGGAGTACTACTGTTCTCCGGCTGTCGTATGCGGTCGTTCCTGCGCGTAACATTGGCAAAGCTATGTATACAAATTGAAAACTAGAGGAAGCCAGCGAGAAATGGAAAGGTCAATGAAAGCGAAAATAGAGAGAAAGTGGAGATGAACCGAAAAAAGGACAAAAATAAAACACAATAATGAGAATAAGAGAGGGAGACAGAATAGCAACACCGAAGAGTAACAAAGAAGGCTGCCCAGCGCTGCAGTTTCTTCAGGCTTGCCACCCCTTGTGAGAAGGTGCCTTGATGTTGAATTGGAAAGACGCCCGTACATTGTGTAGTTCACACACCTGAAAGCTAGGAAAGTCGCTCTCAGGCACAATTAATCAGGCAATCTCATAAAAGACTAATTGTAGTACCCGAAGTGTCATTTATTCATCGTTGATTTCCCACATTTTACTCTCATGAAGACCGTGCACTGCGTGAAGCCATGCGATTGTGTTTGAGAAACAATAATGGCGGAACGAATTAAGGCCTGAAGTTGCATCGCTTTACGAGCGGCTCTATACGCAGTACATACATGAACCTATCGTCGACCATCACGTATATCGTGCTTGAGGCCCACGGGATGGCTTAATGCTCTCACATAGTAGAGCACCAAGTACTCTAAATCGTCAACAGTTTCTTCCAAACACAGTTCTGTGCAAAACTAATCAGCGGGACAGTTTAATTTTATTATAGCTATAGTAAAACAGCCAACATGAACGCAGAGGTCCGATACCTCTGCCAGACTTCTACTTGAGGAATTAGAGGGGTACTGACTCAAAACCTTTGGCCTCGCGTTTTTGTTAGTCATTACACGACACAGCGTTTGCTGCAGCACGCGACAGATAATTATTCACAGGCTCCTCATTATAAATCAGTTTCGTTTTGAAAGAGCTCCAAAAACTGGGTGAAAATGTCGCCACCTAGCGTGTGCAGCTTTTGACAACGTCAGCACACAGAACTGTGACACACTTCCACACGGTCCGCTTCAAGAATTACATTCGAATAAGAAACGGGACTGCAATGCCTCCAAGCAAAGAAATTTTTAAGCCTGCGCCACGGCCACGCACTCGCAACCAGCCACCGATAAATATATACCACGGAACGGCGGTAACAAACACGGTAAAGAAAAACGGTGGATATGACGTCATAACTTGTTTTGTTGACTGCAGCGTGGTGACGTTTTGAAAGTAGGGGGTCACTTAGGAGTCCCCTTCGATGGTGTCAGTGGCACGATAGATTCGAGGGTTCGCTCAAACTTCAAAATTCTTTTAAAATACCTTTCCAGCTATATTCGCTGTTGACATTTTGAAGATAATATACTAATGTTCCTAAAAATCAACCGTACAGGCTATCTCGGCCACGTAAATTTGTTTCAGTGCTCCTTTAAGGTCACTTACAAGTCTCTCCGAACACACCTGGAGAAGCCCCTATTTGCCCAGAGAATGAGCCATAGGGTGCAGCACGGTCACCGCTCTAGTGTGGATGGGCAGCCGGCGGCGCGCACACCTATGTTAAAGTGAGCTAGAATACTCTACCTAATTACGCAGCGGCGCTTTTTTGTGTGGGCCAATTGCCAGCCGAGCATTCGACCACTGAGCCACGCCGATGCTTGGGACTTGTTGGCAAACTTGCCACCTTGTCCAGCCGGACCATCGCACATGATCGGCTGATTTCACGTCGGTTTGTGCGTTCGCGGCTGCGTAACTGTAGGTAACAGTGTGTGTTTTCATAAGTGCTATATTCTGATAAGCTGTACGCTTCGCGCTGGCATTGTCCGTGTGTTTGGTGACAGAACAAGTGGCGAGGAAGAAATTGTGCCTTTGGGAACGAAAATGAACACAAGAAGACAATCACTCTGTGGTATTAGAACTCGGAGTGGCATGGGAACCTGTAAGAAAAGGTCACTCGCCTGGTATGAAAATAGAAATAACCGAGCTGTTGAGAGCAAAAGACATGATTATCAAGCACCAAACAGGCTAAGTCCTTCTTAATTTCCGAGGCAATTCGTCACCTCTTGCTTGCTCATTGTAAATGGAAGGGTGTTTGAACCTGCCTGACCCCTTTCGTTTGATAACACACACGTGAATTTTATCACCAGACTGTACGTGTGGTTTCGGTGACTTACGCTTCACTGCCTAATGAACCGAAGAAAGCTTTTGTTAGACGAATCGTCCTATCCAGTTAGCTGGCGAGCAAGCGTGTTTGGTTCGAAGGTATCAATTTGGCTTCGTGAACTATAGTAATGATTCCCATTCACTGTGCTGAGCCTGCGAAAATCACAATGGTGATGCGCGAGTTCAAAAATACGTACTTATTTCTCCTGCAGAAGGCAAGGTAGCGAAATGTATTGCGCCAACATTTGCACAAGTCTTGTCAACACAGCTGCAGGCATTGGATGTTTTAGGAGAAAGAGGTGTGTGGTTGTCTTCGTAATTTTTAGCATCACTGTTTCTAGGTATGCGTTTGTTGACACAACGCACCGTGTGCTCATATCACTCTTCACGCATCATTGCCACGTGTTAAATCCTTGCAGCTAAGAGCTTTTCTATGCCGTCTGATTCCCTCTTTGACGTCATCGAGGAAGAGGTATTGTCAGATGTGCCTCCAGCAGTCTTCGTTCAAGGCATCCAGTTGCGTGCAGTCATCGTCGGAAGGATGGCAGACGACTCTCTCCTTGACGACTCCTGCAAACTTCATGAATCCGTCCAAGGTTTCCAGTCCTTCCAACCGGTCTCGTATGGAGTTCACGAGTTCTGCTCTCTCCACTTTCAAGAGCTCGGCGACCTCGATCAGCAGCGCAGGATGCTGCATGACACGCTGCAAGGCTCCGTTAACGTACCTGCACGGGAAGAGTGTTTCTTGGCAGCGAATAGGTATAAAAAATATTCTTAGATACCCTCTCAAACGCAGTTCTTTATCGGAGTTCTCGGTCAACGTGCGTAATGAAAATATTGCCGTGTTATCACCATGTGACATCACCATCACAGCTCAGAGCTGACATTTGGGGCATCATCATGAAGTTACCGTGATGTAAATCACATGACTTCAATGACGCCATCTAATGACATTTTGGAATGAAAGGTGGGCCTCTCGTACACTGCAAACGCACGCAAGGAGCCTTTTGCCGACATCGAAGTTTTTGAATTGGAGACTTCTCTATTCGAAGTTGCCTCTGTTAGCTGAGCTTTTGCAAGCGTGGTTTCTTCCCTGCCTCCGTGATCCGAGGCAGGCATAAAAAAAAAGTTTGGCGCAGGAAACTTTCCCGGCGATGGGGGGAGGTAGAGAGCTAAATACGACCGACTGTGAACCCGAAGGAGATGATGGCTCTCGACTCTTGTTCGTTTTAGCCATATTCATGGAAGATGTGAGTATTTTTCTCTTACGGGAGGTACATGCAACAGGGGACACGTCGGCATAATTACCAGGGTTTGAGCACTGCTTGCTTAAACTGCATTATGTCATTACTGAATGACAGGGACTTAAACGTAAGATGACGATGATAAACTGATCTAGGGGCCTTGTAGCATGGAAAGTACAGAAGAAGCTGGTGGATTTTCGCTTAGATACCTTAGTAATCTAGGCTTGCATTCTTGCTCGGTCTCTAGGTTTGAGTAGTGTAAGGGGTGGGCCTTGTGATAACTGTGAGCTGAAGGCCGAATTCGCGTGTGATCAGTAATGTCCTTTGAGAAAATAGTGATGGCCATTTCTTTGTCACTAGCATTTGCACTATCACATATAGCTGCAGTTTTGTTACGAATTATTCTGATATAAGCAGTTTTGTGAATATGAATCCGTATATGTGCTTCACTCCAGCAATGACGGAGCGTTCTCCTCGAGTGACTCACTTAGGTGCGGCACGGTATTAGCTCATGATATCATTGCAATTATCGCAGACATTAGTGAGGTGTTGCGCTGTACTGAATTGGCATTACTATGAGGAAGGTGACGGTTTGCTTGCAGTGAACCTACAGAGGTTCGTTATCATATGTGAGTAAGTGAGCCATATAACTACCAAACGGGCATATCAGAGACAGAGGTCTCGCATTCCTGTTCGTGTCACCATATATGGCTGCGGACCCGCCACGGATGTGAAGTCGCTATCGGGCTAGACTGTTGACCAGCAGGTCGCCGTATCGAATACCTGCCGCGGCAGCCTTACTTTCGATGGAGGCAAACATGATTGAGGCCCGAGTACTCATTTTTTGGGGAACGTTAAAGAAGCCCGGGTGGTCAAATTTCCGGAGCCCTCCACAGTGACGTCTCTCATCACATGGCGATTCCGGGACATTAAACCCGGGCAATAATATTGCTATACATCGCCGTGTTCTTTAATAATTAAAATAGGGAAAATGGTTTAACCAGGTGCAACGAGGTGACGTTCGGGGTAGACACAGTGCGATAATCGCTGTTGCAGTTAAACTACATTACTCCCTCCAAGGAGAACTTCTAAGAATACAAACGGCCACGTGAGTCGAAGATTTTTGTATAATAAACTTCGCAAAGACTGTCACGCCAACTGGCATGCATAAATATTCATGTGTGGTGCACAAGATGAAGTTAGGTGCACAAGCAGAGCAGAAAGATGCCACACCCTGAAACTCTAACAGAGCAGTATCGATCACCGTCACAGTCAGTCTTCTTTCCAGTGTTTGACAGAAGCATTACGTTAAAAAAAAACTGGTGTACGTGGCGTTGCATGCGGAATCAAACGTAATTAAAGATGCGCTGAATCTGAATATTCGCCTCGAGAACCGTTGTACATGTTGGCCGCCATGAATTTCAACCAAATTCAGGCATTTCGTGTAAAAATAGAGGAAATGGTTAAGCTGGAAGCTTCCTCTAGATTCTATAACGAACATTCCTTAATACTGTCTAGCAGGAAAAGCACAGCAGCTTCCATAATTCAAGTGCATGAACATACGGAACGAGTAAAGTATATTGCAATTGTGATGAACGTGTTGAAGTTAGGCATGCTACATATAAAGTAAAGTAATAGAAAGTTATAGTATACCGGGCTTAGCGGGATAGCGGGCTTACCGTGGTAGTGGGATCGAAATTCGCATGCGCAGATACATACTTTACCCGGGCCACTTACCATACGCGTGCTATTTTTCAGATTTAACGTTACCGTGTTAGCGTGGTGTACGTAGTTTGCGTAAACATGGCGGATTTTTGGACGCCCACTTCAAAGTGATTTTGGCGTAGCTGTTGAGTCACTTCGTTCGCAGCACACGGCGGTTTAAAATGACTTCGCTTGCCTTCAGTTAACTTCGATGACCGAGTATTACAAATAAGCTAACGTAATTTTTCAGATAGCTTCCCATTCCGAACGTCTTTAGGCCTGACTAGTATATAGATATAAACAAATTGGCAACCTAAACGTTTTCGCGTTTGGTGCGTGATTCCTAATTATTTTTTATTACTGAAATAAACTTCAACGATGCTACGCGTGGTGACACAGGCAAACATTCTCGTTTTCTTTTCCTTTTCGGGGTTATTTACCTTATCAATCCTCTGATAGGTGGCGCCACCATTCCAGCTGAAGGCCTGGGGTCATTGAGGAAAAAAAACTGATAGGGCGTGACGTCATATTCGTGAAGCCGCTAGAGTTACTGTATATGCTACCTTTAGGTAGCCTAAAGGTAGCATATACAGTAACGCTAGAAGCCGCCGCATCGTAAACCTCCTAGCAGAGAAGCAGATAAACACTTCGCGATTTCTGGCGAGCAGCCGCCCCAGCCATCGCAGCGGGCTTGGAAACGGCGCCGGCGGAGTGGTAGGTGTTTTCTGCCGGCGGTGAGTCAATTCGCGAGTGCTGCTTCTTTTGCGTGTTTTTTTTAGAGAAGCTGTACAATGTCCAGCTGTGGTGTACATTCGGTGCGAATCGCGTGCACTGCCGGATGTACCTGGTGGCACTTTTCACGCATGTTCGCTTCACAGTTGGTCAATAATGCATGGTATTTTCATTCGGAGCTCTCAGCTGTACGCTCCGTTGGTTCTTACTCATTGTGTAAACTGAGAATATACTCGAACTTTCGTTTTTAATGTTGTAGGCATCGTGGCGCGTTTTTAGAAGTTCGGTCATTCATACGAAAGGACAATAAACTATTCTTGTTGTCGAAATAAGTGTGTCTGTATTATACAGTGTGTGCTCGCTGCGTGTTAATTGTGTGTGCACTGGAATTACACACTTTACGTGCATGATCGCGTATACAATACACTGGTGCCTTCTTACAAACGTGAAGTAGGTCAAGTATTATTCTGGCGTTGCACGGAATAGCCACGAAGCAAACTCCCAAAATCGTGCATAGCCACACTGACACTATATAGGAACAAAGAACTGCTAATCAGCCCGTAGGTTCGGAAATCTGGCTAAGAGAGAGAAAAAAGAAGGCATTACGGCGAGCAGGACACGGAAGTCACTGGCGGGCGAGTTCGAGTACGATGATTCAGTGGCTGAATGATTTCGATTACAACTCGTACCAGTGCTTTCTGTGCTGTTGCACAAAAACAGTCCACGAAGTATTTCAGCACGCCACGCTCGGGCCTGCCACGCACGAACAGTCTGGGAAAGATGTGCTCGCAACATTTTACTCAATTCAAACCATGCAATACGCGATAAGTTTACGCAGGGACGATAGGTCCGCGCAGAAGCGAACCAGTGCTGAGAGCACGCCGCGGAGAGTCTGCTGCTTAGTTTGCCCCATACCGGTTTCTTTGCCCCATAAATTTGACGTCACTTCCGCCACACTTTTCGCAATGCATTGGGATACGATAAGGCCTCTCCTGAGTTTTTCCTTCCTCCATGCCTGGGGCACGTAAACCACGTAAACGCCATTCTGCTAAAATATAAGGTGCTATCCACAGTGAACCATTGCTGAACAATAACGCCATTCCCTTAACCCCTGGGGTCACGCTAATGGTAAACTATAACTGTCTAATTTGCGACTCAGTAAACCTCAAATCTTAAAAGAATAACTCACAAACAACCGATTGTGGAACTGAAATGTAATTTTGATGGTTGGTCCGAGATGGACACATTTCGGGCCCTTTTTAGGGGCATAGTATACCACTTTCCACACAGTTTAGTGTATGCAGCTTACAACAGTATGCAACTTTCGGACCATTTTTAAAAGTTTAACACACCCAAATGAAACAATTTCCTACACAGTAAAATTTTTTACACCCTTATAGGTGTAAAAAGGGTGTTATCGCAATTTACACCCTTTTTTCAAAATTTCACACCCTTTTTTCTTTCGGAACACCCTACAAGAAGGGTGTACAGGCAAAAAGGGTGTTGTTGAACAAGATGAAGGGTGTTAAGGGAAGGACTTAAGGGTGTACCCGTGCCACACGGGCACAGAAAATGACATTCGGTATATATAGCGAAGACACGTGCACTCAGTTCCCGAATGACATTTTTTCTCGGCGTTGCTGTTATGTCCAAAGCGAATGACATTTGACTTGATGATTTCGATCGCACCACCTTCCTAGTGAGCATTGGGTGAGTATATATAGCAATAAAAAATAAACAAGCGTTTACAAGCTTCATACACATCCAATGATAATTGAAAGAATAAATAAGCATATTACACTGCCGTTAGCTTTCGTTCATTAGTTTCTTTCACGACGTTGCAACCAACCATGGCAACTTAAGCCAAAGCTAGTCAGATCCAAAGCATAAAAAGGAAATGGCGCCTGGCGCATTTATTTTACATTGCATATATACCAGCTGAAGAGAAGTTTTAAGCAGTTGTTTGAGTGATTGGTGTAAATAAGATACGCGAAAAGTTTCCTTCTAGTCGAATCAAATGTCGTTTTATATTTCTCAATCAAATGAGTCCTGGCGATGACATTAGAGGACGAACGGCATTTGGGCGATTGCGATTTCGTTCATCCGTGATGTGGCACCACGCGAATGGCCTTCAATCTGAAAGCATTATAGGAGATAAATGCCATTTTTTCTGCCCGTGTGGCACGAGTATTAAATGCATCCATGCTTACATATTAAAAAGACTTGAGTGGAGCAAAGTGTATGTTGTACTGCATTTTTTAAGATTATGGTGTCATCGACACACCACAAACAAGGAAATCCTTTATAAAGCCATTGTCACAACGTTATTTTTTCTAATATCTTTATTTTCATATGAAAAGATCATGATATACACTTTTTGCTTCGCAGAAAACTGTACAAGAACAATCAAGAAAATGCACAAAAAATGAACACACACTCGCAAAGGTTCAACATGTGTGTAAATATTTTTATATTTACATGTGGAACAAATTTGGTATCGAAAGAGGAGAGGTACTTTTGAAATAATTTTTCTACAAACGACACTCAAACGACATTCCGGAAAGTTCAAAAGGCTCAAATTCAACAGCCACGACGAGCGCACGCCGTTCTCACGCGTTACTCGAATATAGGATGTGCTTGATCAAGAAGGAGACGCCGCCATTACCACTTCCTTTCGGGAGCGCTGTTAGCACGACGACGGCTGCTGGCCCTTCTTTTTTACTTCTTTCTCCGGCGGCCGTGGCAGGGCACAGCGCCTTCGGGAAGAGGGGATGAAAGATGTAAGGAGACGAGAGAGAAAGAGTGGCAGCGTCTTTGGAAGGTTACGTTCGCTTGCAAGTGACGACTCCAGCAGCAAACGCGTCAGAGAGGTCGTGTCCATGTAAGCATGGTTTACCCCCTGTCCCTCTCCGCCCCCTCAAATTCAACGTAGAGAAGCGAGCGCGGAGGGAGATACCATTGCATATAGAAGGTGTGATGCTTCCGCACTTTCTCGGCATCTCTTTCCACACCCGCAAGCTTTCACTCCTCCGTCAGTACTCGTGAGTGCGCGCCATTTTGATAACTGCGCCGTTGAAAACGTGACTATCTGCGCCGTTCGCAGAGTGCTGAAGCGTTTGAATAGTATTTGGCGTGCATTTTCTTCACTCGCGCTGAGGACTTTGGAACGTCAATTTTGTGCGCTGCGTCATCCGAGATGCCGCCGATCCGTTGTCTGCTGACTGTACCGCACATTCAGATAAAGCGGACGTACCACTTGGAAGAAGGTTCCGTGGTCGCCCTCAAACATGCGATTGCCACATGTCCTGTCCTTGGGTCGCAAGTTCAACTGTCTTGCAGCAACTTTCAGGTAAGTGACTGCTTATTTGTTCAACTGTGTATTTGTTGAGAGCGATAAGTGCTTTTAATCGTCGTTGAAAGCTGAGGCCCGTTTTTTTTTTTTTTTTTGCTGCGAGTTTGCGTAGTTTCGTATTTAAAGGCTGGGGATGTGCGCTTCTGTACTATTGTTAGTGGGGTCCGGTTTGCCGAAACAGTGTTGCTAAGAGGAAAACTAAGCGTGCAAGTTTTTGTATTATTTTACAACTCATGCGTTTTTATTGTCTGCCTCATACATGTGTACGCGTGCCCGAATTGACAGTATGTCGAAAGGCAACTACATGTTTCGCGTATCGACATCGTAGCTAGGCCTCACTGAAGGCTTGTCAATGGTCGCAAGCCTTGTGTTCACGTTCTGACCGCATTAACCTCTCCTTGATGTAATTTAACTCACCCCTCCCAAACACCACAACAAAAAAAAAAACGTGTTGATACTCGAGATAACATCGGCTGCGATGTGGCCGAACGAGTTCGCCGTGCACTTTTGAACTTAGTTCGCTGAGCATGCGGCTGAACTACACTCGCTTCAACAAAGTTCGTTGATTTTGAACGGTTGGCAGCGCACACCACTTTTCATAGAATGCACAAATAAAGCATGAGAACGTAGTGAGGCGCTTGCTTTAATATTTTCAAGAATGTCACTTTTGTTCTTATCGTACACAAACCTGTGTTATCGTCGATCTAGAGTGTATTGTAAGTTGGAGCGCTCTCGAGTGTTTTGTATTGTTGAATTAACATATATAGCGTGTATGATGCGAGTTGTGGAGTTGTCTCAAGTGTACGTGAGGAGAATTGCATAGTGAGGGGATTAGTCGAAAATTTATTTCGAGTAAAGATGCCTATGCGTACCTGCGTGCGTGTTTGTGTGCGCGCGTGCGCGCGCGCGCGCGCGCGTGTGTGTGTGTGTGTGTGTGTGTGTGTGTGTGTGTGTGTGTGTGTGTGTGTGTGTGTGCGCAAGGCATTCCGGAGGCCGTGTCTCCAACAGGCCATGCGTGCTGGCAGCTGAGCCGTGTCTTCGCGATCTAGGAACATACAGTAGCGAACAAACCCTCATACATCTTTTTCAGTTCATTGACAATATACGGGGTTGGTTTGCAGGTAATGGATCCTCTGTTCAATGAACTTGTCGACCTCGCTACTGAAGACAGCATACCCGATATGTCGAAAATCGTTCTTATGGCACAGCAAGAAAGTAGCGGGAATGAAGCGCCGTCATGTTCATCGTCACAGGTAAATTTTCTGAGTTTTACGTTCTTATTGTTTAATATTATTAAGATTAAATGCTCTTTTATAAATATTTAAATTATCAGTTATTTAGTTTTGATGATCAGTTGCAACTGTTGGCGCGAGTGATTTTTGGCAGCGAGAGCAAAACGGCACGAAATGTCTGAGTTTGTTATCAGCTGATGTCATTCTAGAAGTCCGATGTTAAGTCCTAACGCCTGATGCTCTTCTCTAGATTAGTTATCGAATATGGTACAAATCCTTTGCGGATGTTACGATCTAGCTGCTTTTTAAGTTTTACCGGCTTATGTTGATTTGAGTACATTTTGTTGGAATATTACTTACGGCTAGGGACACGTATGCTGTGGGTGAAAGAGGAAGTGTGATTGTGAGCAGCAAAGCAGGGGGACTTGAGTCAAGCGCAGTGTTTCTTCGCGGAAGGTGCGGGTGAAATCGGTGTTGTGGAATAGCAGGGAATGAATTAATAAATTTTGAAGTATTTTATTTGAAGTATTATTTAAATTAAAAAAATTGTATTGAAGAAATTGTTTTATTATCTGCGCTTTTCGCACGCTGGCATGCAAGGCCCTGGTTATGTTTTTTTTTTTTTGCGTGCGACACAAACTTGCGTGCACTCACGCAATTTTAGGAGGGTGCCTTTTTTTAACCATTGCAGTTTTTTTAAAATAAAAAGTCTATGATACGCTGGTTCCTGTCGTTTTCGCACAAACTAGATGGCGAAGCGAAAATAACTTTCTGCAGCTAAAATGACGACCACGTGACAAATTTAAAACTGTTCAATTAGCATTTTAATTTTGGGCTTTAGTGCCGTATATATCAAAGTTCTAGTGGGAAATCATAAGTAATCGCACCTGGCCGGCACGAAGCACAGCATAATACCGAAATGACCCGTGGAGCGGAAATGGTGAAACTTAAATGGAATGGTGCGCCAAAGCAGAATCTGGTCGTAAAAAGTCTGCAAACATCTTAAAATACCCAAGTAGACAGCTTATCATTTGTCTAAGATGGGTGGTCCTGATATTTTCCGTTCTGAAAATATAAAAAGGCTAAAAAAACATTTCACTTCTCTGCAAAAAGAAATGGCAAAGTGTCTGCGCCAGAGGTTTATTCTTAGACAGGGGAAAAGTTTCATTGCAGTTTTCTTGTGCACAGTGCATAAATAGTACGAGAGAGCGTGTACCAGTTCATGGAAATGCCGATTTTTGCTTGCACTACCAGGTGCAATGAAAAGCTTAAACCAGCTCTGCCGTTATTATTGTAAAATACCTACCACCTCGTCATTGCAATGTATGAATACCAACTTGCCGCTGCCCTCTATGCTATGCATTGTATCTCAATATTGTATATTGTGCATTCCCACCCCTGAAACTGCCCGCGAGGGCTTACAGTAATATAATAAATGATGGCAGTGTGAGCTATAGCAATAGGTTTACAGTTTCTAGAATGTGTTGTGAAAGACTGGCGTGTATTTAAATATCTCCATGCTATAAGCAATATCTAGTACATTTACTGACCAAAGTAATAAAAGATGGAGCTCTCAATTATCGTAACACTGCAACTTTACGAAATACAGCTTATTAAGTTGCCCTTGCTATGTTATTACTCACTACTCACCAACAGCTAGCGAAGTACCATTGAACAACACTGCCAATGGCGTGCAGCGGAGTTCATTTTGTCAGATGCATTATATTGTTTTAATCTCCCAGTTAAACCATAGTTATGCTGCACACATTGAAATTGTTGTTAATGATAGATATCACATCTGTAATGCTAAAACACAAGTTGTGTCTTTTAAAGTGCTCTAAACCTGTTTTTTAAACTGTACAGAATTTGAAGTAAGCCACTCAGTGAAGTCTTATGCATTTTCACTTTGCCTATACAGGACGACATGCCAGCAACGCCATGTGTATCTTATAATGGGGCCGTCCTTGAAGATGCAGAGTTTTTCTGGCTGATGGTAGACCAGACAAAGTGTTTCAAGTGACTAATGCAGAGGAAGGACTTGTCGCAATTATGTGTGCAAACTGGTTGTTCAATGTTCAATATGCTTGTAAAGCGTTCAACACCCTTGTCGTCCTCGAAAGATTTTTTCTTGAGCTCGAAAAAACAACACCAAGATCTGTTGTTACGAAGTTCTTAAACATTGTCGTAAAATCCACATAGTCATATGATAATGCCATATGGTAATGTTCTTGCACATTTGCCTTACTGCATATTTTTTATGTTTGATTGTATTAGTGATTGAAAATTTATTGATTATTATTGCCGTTTTTAGTGCCGCAATAATTTATTTTGCATTCGCTTCACAAGTCGTGCATGTTTCTCCTTTTGCATAGCCGGGCACACATGCTGTCAAATAACCCATGGTCATTCTGTACTTTTTAGTTATTACCATATTACATTCCTGCAAGACAGAACTATTGTGCAATAGTTTTTGCTGCTTGTTTGCTAATCTAAATAACATTACACTGCCTTGGTTATGGTCAGATTAGATTATGTGGGCCATTATGATATAAGGCACATTGCAAGAAGCATGTGTAAAATTTTGCAATAAATGTAAATAATTTAGAGAAAAACTGCCTTGTGGTACTTGTTCTTGATATTTAGTCTGCACAAATCCATATTTATTTCTAGAATGCATCAAAAACAGATTTCTTTAAAAGTGAGAGTGATGCGCATCTACATAGCACTGTTGTTTTTATATATGCACAATATTTTTAACTTGGTAAGACTGAACCTTGATTTAGCCATGCCAGGTTTAACTGCAAATTAAGTTGCTGAAATATGTGTATTCTCTGCATCCTGTAATAGACAGGCACACTGCTTTGAGTACTATATATATTAGCATGTGCCGTGCATACATGTGCCGTGCATACCCGTTAGTGCTCTGTGGAAGTCGATATATAGCCATGGATATTCGTGCACATATATATTGACTTCACCCTGCCCTGAAGCGGAACACTGCAGCGCACGCCTATCGATATAGCAGAGGGTGCACACTTTTCCAACACCCTTGAAAAAGGGTGTTCCAGTTCAAAACACCCTAACACCCCAATTTTCATTTTGCTCGACACCCTTCGTCTAAGGTGTTCACATAACACCCTTTCAGTAGGGTGTATCTGAAAACACCCATAGGGTGTTCCTCTGGCGACAAGCCAGTTTACACCCTTAAGGGTGTAAAAAAATTTACTGTGTAACTTAACCAGTACGCAGACTACATTCAAATATAAATGAATAAATAAATAAATAAATATTTATTTTATAGCAAGAGCATTCTTAGACAATGGAAATACTGTTCGCAAGGGAGAATTAAGATAGTCAATCACAAGCTTGCCCAATCAGGGAGCATGCGTTCAGACTATGAAACCGGATTCACATATGAAGGCCATTCGGGAGAAGATAGGAAAAGGGTGTCGTGACATTCAAATTACACCATGACACAGCACGTACACATGAATATCGTAAGCGTTGGCCTACCTATCAAGAAGTGCAGCCTTCTGCAGGCGGGCAGCTCAGGCTACAACGCCGGAATTCCTCCGCGTCGTCTCTTGCACCGCGTACCAGTGTTCGGCTACCACAGTGTCTATGTGACTTTCGCAGATTAGGGGTCAGTAGGGTGTGGTTTCGTTCGATGTCCTTCGAAAAGCGACGGACGAATGCGCTGGCGTTTGTGATGGCTTGGGGTTTGATATGAACCCATCTGATGCTCGTGCTTTGTCCAATGGAGTCGGCCAGTGCCTCCATTTCTTGAACGCTCATTCCGTATAAGGTCACGCTTAGGTCTCTAAGGCTGCCGTTTTGATGGAGAGCTTTGTGCAACAATGACCACCACCGTGTGTCACCATCGGTTTCCAACAGAGAGACCAGTCCAGCAGACAAATTGAGCTTTCGCAGCGCTGTGGTCGATTTCAGAAACTCGGCGAAAGCCGAAGACACCGCCACGTTGCCCCTGTTGATGCGAATGTTAATCGAGTTGATATGACGACAGCTCGGCAGTACACGCAAAGCGGCCACTGTGTGGTCGTTTGGCCAAGAGAAGTGTACTTCCGAAAATGCTTTACATTGCGAAAATTCAATTTCGTGTTGGAAATCGTAATATCCAATGGAAACTTTTTCCTTCAAGCCACCGCTTTTGAGTTTGGCACATACGAAGGACAAGTCGGGATGCCTGTCCACCCAATCTTGGATGTGAATGTTCAGGTTTTCTTTGCTCAATAGAGCCTGGAAGAGCCGAGTCCACTGCGGTGGTTCGAAAATCTGGTATGGAATGTCCAGTTTTTCCAATGTTTCGTTTTCTATCAAAGCAGGAATCCAGCAGTCGTAAGCGGAGGCTATTCCGGGCTGAATATAGTCAAGGGTCCAAATGGTTAAGCTTCGCAGGACCTTGTTGCTACTGATCAGTCCAGCAACAATGCCCGTTGCTTCTTCGTCTCCACTGAAACCGACCAATATGAGCTTCTCGAGGCTTTTGTTGTTTGAAATGCCTTCGAGAAACGCCGCTTGCAACAATTTGTTCGAGAAAATCACGAACAGTACCTTGAGGAATGCTGTCGTGTTGAGGTATTCGATCAGGGCGTGCGGACAGTGTTCTGGTTCGAGTAGATTCATATTTATGCTAAGTTCTCTGAGCCAGCATCTGCGCGAGAGGGCCGTGAAGAACGTGTCGGCTTCTCGCGCTCGCAGCGGAAAACCAATTAAACGTAGCGTTTCCAGGCAGGAGGACTTCTGCAGAAGCTGCAACAGTGCATCCCACGACGACTTGTGGAACAGGTTCGGACCTAGTGAAGTTGCATTGCAGGTCTGCGACACTAGTCAAACAAGGTATTACTTCGCAAGCAGCGTCCATAGCCCATGCTTCATGCAAGGTCAAACACAACGATTTTAGTCCTGAATTGTGGCGAAGGGCCTCCAGAATGGCACGGCCGGTATAGTTGTCGAGCGATGGCTTAATGTGGGCCGACGAAATGCAGCGGTGACCTTTCAGCAACCTTCCTAGAAGCTCCGGGTATTCCGGCAGCTGCAATGTATCAAAATTTTGAATGGTTGGCCCGGTATCAGTTGTGTCTTCCAGGTGGAGCTGGCCCGAGGCTCCTGGGCGTTCTCGCAGTTCCCTTATTGAGCCGCGGAGCAGCTTGTTGAAGATTGATAGGTTTTCGACGATTTGACACGTTTGGTTTTCAGCAGCTGTGCATTCCGCCCAGTGGGCCATTACGTCTTCATTGAACTTCTCCGTGGCGTTCCTCGGTCACTGTGGTGGTTCTGGCGTGGTCTCACTCCTGCAAAAAAACGGTAGGAGCAACGCTACACTAATCTACGATTTGAGAAAGTCTTGAAGTTTGTTTCATATGCATGAGCGATAAGTCACACTAATATTTCTCACGTAGAATAATTTGTGTCAAGTGACATTGCAAACAATATAAAATGCCCTCTAGAAAATCGCGTTGTTGCATGACACATGTTTTACTATACATGATGTTTCAGCAATTGTGTGGGGATATCACCTTATAATAAGGGAAATGCAATCTTTCTAATACAATTTTCTGTGGAGGGAGACATTTTAACATGACTGGACACAGCAATGAGGGTAGTAAATAACTAATGTGAGCTAAATAGCATGTTAATTTAGTGGGAACAGCTGGTTGGGTCAAATGGGAGAATATATGTTCTTCCTGCAAAGAAGTCATTGATGGTAAAGAAAAAAAATCATGTTCTAGTAATTGCTGCACAGCAATGAAACTCAAGTTTTGCCATAAAAACTAAAACGAAGCTTCCGACGAGCGCAGCCGGCAGATAGTTAAAATAATGTTCACGACATTGAGTGCAGTGGTGTTAGTTTTACATTTGTTTCACCCATAATAGTGCCCAGATTTCATCATTCGTTAAGAATTGCCAGCGACTGCTTTTGCTACATCTAAAAGGGGAAACAGGCTCGTCGCAGGATAAGCCGCAATTTTCCTATTTGACTCCTACACCCCCCCGTATATAAAACAAAAGTAAAACAAAAGTCAATTAGCCTAGCTCCTCTACATGATATCATAATTCATGACTGCATGCCTCTCCATATGCCAGCCGCCCCACAGAAAAGTAATTATTAAAGCAGAGTGATAAAAGCTTTCCGTATAGGTTTGAGAATTTTCGGACAGCTTTTGTTGTAACCTTCAGTAATAGGTGTCCCCAGGAAATGAAACATAGAATTACTAAAGTTTGTATTTTCTTTCTCTGGATTAAGTCGTTTTCTTAACAAATACTACACCGAACTTCCTTATGAACCATATTTAGTGATTACGATCACTTGTAGATTAATAACTGAGCGTAGATATGCGACCAATTTAGTTTTAGCAAACTGGCGGTGGACGCGTCAAAACAGCAAGACAGATTTGCTTCGCGATTTTCTTCAATTTCCTCGTCTGGCAACCTTAAAGACCGACAAGAGAAATGTCGACAGAAGACGTGCGTATAATCGGTGTTTATATTTTTGAGAAACAATGAGATTTGTGACACTCCAGCTACAGAACGTCAGGAATGTTTCTGAAACATAACGACATGTTTTAGGGTCAATGACACCTGTGCTGCATTACAGAATAAGCTTTAGCTTCAATTTAGATTATCCAAAGTGTCTTTTACAATTGACTGTCGGTAACGCATACCAGTTTCTTACCACAAGTTTTAGTAGAATTCAAATTCACGCTACTGGGAAACTTTATGCCAAATATGACCCGCAGAATATGGCACAACCTATTACTGTTACCTTACATCATAATCACTCGTTCATTATGGTTGCTCTCGAGATGCAGGGAGTCGAGTGAGCCCAGATTCAGCTATAATATCAACCGATATCATTCTAGAGTTAGGAGATACAGAGTCTAAAAAGCTACTTGGGCGCTACTACAGGAAAATGTCGCAAGGGCCTAAGCAATAATGACGGAAAAGTTAAATGACATCGCATCGTGTAGGCTGTATACGTATCGGAAACGCGAAAGCCAAACGACACTTGTCTGGTCTATGCAGTGTAGAGCTCTCACTCACCGATGCGTTGACTGCGGCGGGGATAACGGGCATTCGTATACGCTCGTGAGGTGGATTGTTCCTCAGTGAGAAGGAGCAAAAATGTCTGCGCGTTCGCTTCCTGCTTGTGCATGGCAGTTCCCCACTGCGGGAGACTGGTGAAGTTGGCAGCAAAAATGATTGATAGATCGTTCAGACAAGTACTTGAGGTATGAATGATGGTATTTCGTTGCACTATTGGGAAATAATCACACTTTCTAAATTCAGATTGCGTAAAGAATTCTGTAAGAATTTACTACAAATAATGCACTGTGTATAACAAAATGATTTCAAATACATAATGGCCATTGAATATTCTCACCTATTACTAAATTATTTGTTCTTGTTCACCTGTTAACGGTGCTACACTTAACGATATAGGATTGGCTAATAACTGAATGCCTTTTTCTATTGAAATGATGGGATAGGAGAGGTTGGTGTAAATATCGTGGTACCGGCTACTCCTTCTCGCTTAGCAAAGAAAATATGTCAAAAAAAAATACCTATAAGGGCACAAAATGCGAGACAATGTAGCATACCATGTGAAGTAAGAAGTTTTCGAAGAATGCAGGCTATACGATAAAAAGAACGCAGATTACATAGGAAGCTACGGTCACGCATAATTCGTCATCTTCGTTTTCCACAGCATCAGAAAAACGTGCGTGATGCCTTACAAGTGCGTAGCGGGTGTCGCACTTTTACAAATAATAAAAAAGAATGACAGTGAATGCTTCCCTACTACAGACACTCTTTTAAGTTTCGTGCAAATGTGTCACGCAAGTGTGCTCTCAGTGGCTGTCCCTAGAGTTTTTGGAAAAAAAGCTCTGTCCAGCTTTCGCTGAGACTGTGCTGCACGCTCCGAGCAGGCCCGGTATACTAAATAATTTAGGTATACTAAATCATTCACACGAGAAAATTCAGATGCGTAAGGGGTAGCTTGCCGATTCGCGAGGGGAAGAATTGTCTCAGTGGGCACTTCGATATTGTATTTGCCATAGTCGCTCTAGGATCGCTTGAAAGGGTTAGAATACAGGCTCGCACGTGGTCCTGTCCTCGCAAGCACTGGCGGCGCTAAGTGGTAGAATACCTGTCCTTGCTACTCAATTTACGTCTCTGCAGAGAAGTGAAAGAAAAGTAGCGATTGAGAAGGCAATGTGATAGGGTTCGGTTACGCAAACGCGTTCCACACTTTAAGGCATCACTCGAGCAACATCCGAGCTATTACGTCTTCCAAAAAGGACATTTGGCAATCGCTTATACTAACTAATGTTTGGCTGATGCAATCGGATTTTCTTCCCCGATCACTAAAAAAAAATGATTGATTCAGGCAAGCGTCGCTTAGTCTAAGCGATTGCGAAATGTCCTTTTTGGAAGTCGAACGTCTTCAATT
>NW_027465622.1:0-20746 GCF_043290135.1 Rhipicephalus microplus | reverse complement strand
CTCACAACTTCACATATTTTTGTGACAACGGCTTCTGGAAAAAACGTTTTATAAACGTTGTTCTTATCCATGGTTGTAGATGCATGGTTGACAAGGAGTGGCCGGATGAGCCTTGTGCAAAGCAGCACGGCTAGGTCCGTGCTGGTGTCTTTCTTTTTTATGAGCATAAAGAAAGTAGCCTTTGTTTTCTCGTATGCTCATACGCCTTCGTCGACAGGTGCCTGAGTATTACGCAGTGTCGCACCACATCCTCCGTCTAGGTTCGCTTCTTGTGCCTGATGTTAGTAATCCGGTTCAACAGGAATACAGGAGGGAGGTCCTTCTCTTTCACTTGCTCACAGATGTACTCCAAGTCGGCGAAATGGCAGTCAACCTTTAATATCTTAAGCTCCTGTTTGTATTGGTCAGCTGTTTGGCGAAACCTTTCCACCTGATTTTTCAAGTCTCTCTCCTTTCTTTTCCACTTCGCTCTTTCAACTGCTAACCGCACATTCGGCATTTATAACGGCTACCGTCAAATCATTTAGCATGTTTGACCGCACGGAGGCCCCATTCCTTGTTCTGCGGTATTGTGACAAAACATCAGGACTTGTAACTGCCTAGCTTCAAACTTGCGATGCATCTAACAGCTGCGTTATTGAGTATCAGTCAACGTGACATGCGCTTACCAGTTCTTTGAATCGTTAAAAAGGCGCGCATGTCTCCGCTAGCCCTGAAGCAATTGACTTTACGTCTGTTGGACGAAAGGCACTTGACCACATACATGTTTTCACTGATGGCTCAGGAGCAGTGGTGTTTCTATCTGATGTGTTTCTTCAGTAGAAGTTTTCTCACACCACGATGTCGACAGTAGCAAAGCTCGCAGCGCTTAAAGGTGCAGTAAAGGAGAATCTTCGGCAGCAACCTAACCAATCGGCCATCTTTTGCGACTTGAGGTCAGCCTTACAGACACCATGGTTGGTAATACAGCATGGGTTACACGAACAATCAGTATACTAGATAAGGCACGACTACCACGAAGCGCTCAAGGAAGGTCACGATATTGTATTTCAGTGGTTGCTGGGTCATTGCCGAGTAGTCGGCAATGACCGCGTGGATGAAGCAGCTCGATCGGCTCATGACCAAGACCTGCGCACGCCCATACCACTCTTGAGAACGAATGCTGCAAGGGGACTACAATTACTTGCTTGCCATATAACTCTCCTACAATGGAATACGCCGGGTTTCTCGAACACGCAGCTGTATTCGATCGACCCTAACTTGCAACTTCGTTTGCCATTCGGGCTACCATGATGCGCTAAAACGTCACTGTGTCGCATGAGGTTGGGCGTGGCATTTACGAATGCAAACTCTCGTCTCCTTGGAAGGGCAAGCAGTTCGGATATGCGCCTGTGAGGAAACGCTTGAGCACATTCTATGCCATTGTCCAGCATACCAGTCTGAACGACGTATTATGGGAGCCAAGCTCTGCAAGCTGGAGTCACGGCCGTTTACAGAAGAGAAGATCCTGGGACTTTGGCCGACGGTTTCCCATACGCGCAAAGCCAAGAAAGCCCTCTTGTACTTTTTAAGGACGACAAGACTTCACAACCACTTGTAAAAGAACAGTGTGAGACAGCGCTGCGTAGTCTCGAACTGACTATTCATCCTTCTCTTTCTTGCTCCTTTTCTCTTTTCTTTCTATCATTCTTTCTTTCCCCAACTCCAAGTTTAGGGTAGCCAACCGAGCCAAGCTTGGTTTTCCAGGGGTACTTAAGTCGAGAAAATTCAGATGTTGCTAAGCGAGATTTTTCAAAATGATCTATTAAGAAATATTTGTCAAAGCGTGCCATGGCGATAAATGCTAGCGTTCGCAATATAGATAATACGGGACAATTATGTGAGGCCACGGTAAGTGAATCTGCATATTCATTGAAGGTTACGCCTTTATGTCCAGGTATCGAACCAAGCGAATAATTCGTAAATATCTTGGGACAAGGGTGTAAAATACTTCTAAAGCAATGTACATATTATGCACAGTTATTGAACTACACACAGATAAGCAGTCTTTCAGAATGAGAGCATCTGTTATACAACAAGTCAATTTCCGCAATTCAAGTAATTAGCAAGTAATTCCGCTCAATAAAAAGGTGTAAAATTAGGTAAACGAACGGAAATGATCAATCCAACACTGAATCTGCAAATCCAACTCCTGCCTTTTCTTCGCAAAGTGAAGCATCTGTTGGTAGAACAATCTTCATTTCTAATCTTGCTAGGTGGTATTTTAAAATTTCATTTTGGTACCTATTCAGAAGAGTTTTGCAATTATTGGAAAAAATATTGTAAAATTCTAATTTCATTCTTTGAATAGATGTTCTTAGTACCAGTGCCGCACGAAGGTTTAATTGCAATGTTTGCAAGAGGTTCTTGACGACGATGACTTGTGAGTGCTTCTATCTAGAGCAATGTTGGTTAAAAAGGACGCTGGCTCAATAATGAAAACATACTGCAACAACGTTTTTGTAGATATACATATTTAGGAAGGTACAAACTGCTAGTATTTCAAACCTTGCACGAAGAGAAGACAGGCGCGTTTCCTTATATAAAATAATATATGTGACAAATGTAGGAAGCTCAAGAAAGTCGTAACTGTTCGCGTTCTAGAAGTACCAGTAGTCGAATTGTGTAGACGAATGCTCCAGAAAACAAGACAGAGCCATGGCTGAACGTGTCAGCACTGTCACCATCTTTTTTAAATAATCCAATGAAACTTCATCACGCTGGACGGATTGGTGCGCGAGAGCAGCCGACGAAAAAAATAAACGGTGCACGCTTAGTTAGTCCCCCTCACTCGGCGGGTGCCAATTACGAGATGAACTCTTCGCAACTGGTCTCCAAAGTTCTCTCTGATAACGAAATCCGGACGTGACTCTTCAGGCTTGCGGCTTCGAATCACTCGCATGCAGCTTCTGCCAATGTTAACCATGGTCTACTCATGTGGGTTGTGAAATTTGGAACGAAAGGTGCCAAAAACTTATTGCCACAGTCATCAACGGCCGCTGACAATTCAAGCGGGTCAATTGTTTTTTCAATAGCCGTAATTATATACATCATTAGCCTAATACATTTGGAAGGAGGTAACAAGGGCTTGAAGAATTCCAGGCCGATCAGCTTGTTCTACTTAGTATACAAGCTATTTACGAAGGTAATTGCTAACAGAATTAAGACAACATAACAATTCTATCAGCCAAAGGAACAAGCAGGATTTCGAACAGGCTACTCAACAATCGACCCCATTCATACTATCAATAAGGTATTAGAGAAATGCTCGGAATATAGCCAACCACTACACATACCCTTCATAGATTACGAGAAGGCCTTTGATTCAGTAGAAATATCAGCCGTCATACAGACACTGCGGAATCAGAGCGTCGACGAAGCATATGTTAGTATCCTCAAACAAATCTGCAATAGACCAACTGCTACCACAGTGCTTCATAATGAAAGAAACAGAATACCAATCAATAAGGGTGTTAGGCAGGGGGATACAATCTCCCCAATGCTATTTACCGCGTGCTTACAGGAGGTTTTGAGAGGCCAAGAATGAGAACAGTTAGGAATGAGAGTGAATGGAGAGCACCTTAGTAACCTGCGCTTCGCCGACGATATTGCACTGCTGAGTAACTGAGGAGACGAATTGAAACTCACAATTACTGAGTTAGACAAAGAAAGCAGAAAAGTAGGTCCTAAAATTAATCTGCATAAAATTAAAGTATTGTACAACAACCTCGGAAGAGAACAGCGCTTCGAGATAGGTAATAGTGCACTTCAAGTTGTAAAAGAATATGTTACTTAGGAAAGGTAATAACCGCGGAGTCGAACCACGAGACTAAAGTAACTAGAAGAATAAGAATGGGGTGGTGCACATTTGGCAAGCACTCTCAAATTATGACAGGTAGATTGCGACTATTCCTCGAGAGGAAGGTATATAACAGCGGTATCTTGCCGGTACTTAGCTACGGAGCGGAAACCTGGAGACTTACAAAGAGGGTTCCGCCTAAATGAGGACGAAGCAGCGAGAAATTCTTGGGTGTGTGGTTCCAGGAAGATCTTTCCTGGAATGAACATATAAATAAATTGGCAGCAGATCTAAGTAGAAGCGTTGGATGTATGTACAAACTATGTCCGTTATTACCACTTTGGCTAAAGAAAGCGTTATAGTATACACTGATATATTCCAGGCTAAGTTATTGTGTTATATGTTGGGGAACAACGACGGCTCAAAACTCTAAAACATAACTTACACTACAAAAGAAGGTACTAAGACTATTCGAGAGATATTACGGTATGCCACAAGGTCTTAGCGCACGTCCGTTATTCCCTAAATATCTCATATTACAAGCAAACCAAATATATTATTAGAAGTTATTATTGTATATCCAAAATAATAAACTATACGCCATGTACGATTCTTCTCGATGTGCTGAGTACTATCTCCGTACACATAGTATAAGAACACCGAAAACTAGAACAACCTATGGTCAACAACATATTGATTATCAAATACAGAGTCTCCTCAACAAACTGGGGGACGTACTTGACCTAAATAAGAAAACTTCCAAAAATAGGTTCAAGGAATTTCTCCTTTATAATTGTATTGAATACACTTAATACAGAAATTTGGATTATTTATTACTTTCTGTGTCCCAATTGCTTAGAGTGCACTATTTGAGTCCTTTCGTTGTTTTTTTTTGCTCATTGTTTGTTCAAGGTGCTTAGGAATGTATGTGTCTCCAGATGCTTTCCTTACCTCACCTATTGTATATATTGCGATGTTTTTTAGGTATTTCATTACTATTTACTGTCCTGTTCTTTCTTTATATTTGTGATGGTTACATGTGTGATCAGAATTTGCAAATTGTATCTGTATAATATTATGTTCTCTAATTGCGGCTAAGTTGCGAATGACATGTTATTTTCAGTTTTTATTTTATTTTATTTTGCCAGACTGTATTTCGGAGCAAAAGCCTCCGTCTGGCTATGTAGCCTTTTGCTTTTGCTTCGTTTTTTCTGTTGCACGTACAGAAAATAAATCTCAAATTGAAATGATAGGTGTAACCTTAAGAGACAAGAAGAGAGCCGAGTGGATCAGGGAACAAACGGGGGTTAAGGATATCATAGTTGAAATTAAGAAGAGGAAATGGACATGATCCGGGCATGTAGCGTGTAGACAGGATAACTACTGGTCATTTAGGGTGACTGATTGGATTCTCAGAGAAGGCAGGTGGATTAGGGGGAGGCAGAAGGTTAGGTGGGCAAATGAGAATAAGCAGTTGGCCGGTATAAATTGGCAGCAGCAAGCACAGGACCGAGCTGGAAGAGATGGAAGAGTCCTTTGTCCTGCAGTGGGCGCAGTCAGGCTGATGATGGTGATGATATACATTGAAGCTAACATTATTTATTCTTTACGGTTTATCTGACACCTAACTAAATGGTCAATTGCCTCAATTTTTGATCGAATGCCATAAATGCGGAAGCGTAACCAGCGATCGGCTATCAGAGCTTTTGTTTAGTTTGGCGCATCACTTCTGTGGGGTGGTTTTGTTCATACCTCCCGTAGTTTATTAATTTCCTTACGTGCTGTTTACCATCTTTACAAATTAGAGCTGAACTAGCTCACAGATTGTGTAGATGGCCATTCCTGGTACTTCTGACTGCCTTCGCGGGTGCACTACCGTTGTGCCGTCGCCTTTGGTGATGGTGAGTGCTCGCTTCAGTGGTTTTCCACGGTTGGTAAATGTGAGTTATCGAAATATTATTCTTTTGTGCTCGTGAACAGTTGTGTCACAATTTCATCTGTGAAGTTTTCGGTGTGTATTATTGGTAGTACATTATTTTGATTACAAAAGAAATTTGCTTCTCAATCTTTCTTGGTGGTCTTTCTTTTTTCTCGCGCACCCAATGCGCATGGAATGGGCGAGCTATAAGGTGCAATAAAATTGAGCATTGATAACGTACGTGAAACGTCTACAGTTAAAGAAATTTCTGTTTGGCCCTGTGTAAGGCAAATGCATCATGTTGCTCCTGCCGGTAGTTGTGAAGTCATAACTTAATTTTGTATTTTTCGTTAGCCGTTGTCCCCTCCATCCGTATATGGCAACAGGGGAACGAACCGCCAAGTACTCAGCACATGGGTTTCTAAGGAAGTTGCGCTACCGGTTCACAGATACCATTGTGTGAACATCAGCCACTTCTTGGTCACCAGTTGCAAATGGTCGCGTCACCGGTGCCCGTCGCCGGTGTGCATCAAACCATCAAAATTTCTCTCAAAAGAAACAAGGCTGATATTTGTTATGATAACCGTTAATCGCTTACTTCGCACGCGCGTGTTTTGTCGCTGCAGCACCTCACGAAGACCGGCGCACTTGCCAAAGTGTCATCGTGCAGCATAAAATAGTTCCCACTGGTTCGGGTGTTCTGGCACTCATATCCATCGTGGCCAGGGGGTTAGATCACCGCACTCACTGATCTGACTCCTTAAATATTGTGTCCATTATATAGATTATGAATTTTTCAGTTTTGTTTTTTAACAGAACGTGAATTGGTGTAGTGAGCTTGATAAGTGGATTTGTGTAGTGAGCTTGATAAGTCTCTGCGCAGACTCGGCGCAGAGAAACTTGAAAAACAAAGTATTTGCGTAAACACGTGTTCGCTTAAACTGTAATTGTTCAAGTTGCTCAACATCTGTATGTACACGTGCTCTGTCTCAAAATCTGGGACAACAGTACCTGTAAGTAAATAACATCAAAACGTGTTGCTATTACATTACCTACTTCGCCCTTTCAGAGAAATACATTAAGGAATTTATATAATATTGTATATTTCAAGGAACCAATTTCTTTCTTGGGCAACCTTTGAATTTATTATACCCCCCTTCATTCCCTGCACCGCCGCCGAAGGTGCAAACATCGGCGCGCCGCCACCGGCGAGTTTGAGGCCGGCGCTCAGGTTTAACGCTATCTCGCTAAAGTGCAAGAAGCTGTTCGCCCCAAACGTCAGCTGCAGGTTAATGCTATTCCATTAACCCCCGCTGTAAAACTTATGGTAAACTATAGACCATTTACTGTTTGCAAGTGCACGCCCTTGATGACGTCTGGTTTCGTCTCCCGATGTGCCATAATAGCAACGGTGGGCAAGAAGAACTTAAGAAAATAGCCCGCTAAGTTTCTACACTTTTCTTTCCTTGCTTGACAAAGTATATTCAAATAGGTGTTCTATTATTTGAGCTACACAAAGTTTATAGAAGATTTCTTTGAGGTTAACGCCTTTTCCTTTTCGTGAAAAACTAGTGAGAGACTTTCCTTTCCATTCAAAGCGTCCATTCACTTTCGACGTTAAGAGCTGAAAAATGAGGAAACCGGAAGTTTTTTGGGGCACTATGCTTGTGACATTTAAAATGTCTATAATCGTGTAACAGCGCCAAGGGTCCCATTATTAGCTGTAGGACACCACGCCAACATTGAAAGAGATGCGCTGTGATGGTGAAAGTAGTTTCGAGAGATCGCAAGTAGAAATATGGGAGAGAGATAGAAGCGCCGCTTCGTGTGAATGACTCGATGACGATGATAGGCAGTGGCCGTGCATGTATTTGCACTTTGTCAAGCCAGTCACGTTCGTTGGTTTTTGCAGTGATGAGGAGGCTGCTTACAAACGAATAAACGTGATTGCAGGCTAGTCTCACCAAGTGGTTTGAGCTGAACGGGCGGATAGCGCGAAGCTCACGATCGCTTGCTGTGACTCTTGTGTTTTTTCCACGGACGTGTTTTGTTAAGTTCCGCCTACTTTGATAGGACAGTAGAATGTTGAGAAGATCACTTCGCATAACATCTCGTTTTGGTACTTTCGCATTGTATATTGGCTATTGTGTTGTACGACTGGCTCGAAGGTTGCGGTATCGAATCCTGGCCACATATAAGTTGGAGGCGCGTGTAGTTTGCCGTTCATTAAGGACAGCCATGTAGTCAAAAAATCCGAAGCACTATACTACGAAGTCACTGTATTTTGTTTATTTGCTGCTGTAACATTTAGTCATTCCTGTGAGGAAACTGACTATTCTATTCTGCGCATATCGGTAACAATACAGTCTAACTTCTGATTATAGCTCAGAAGTTCACGGCCAAAGGTGCGCTGCAGTTGCCCGAAGGACGACATTATTTCGTCTTAAAAGCAAGCAACTACCGAAATTCCACGCAGACACCTCAAAATATTGAATGTAGTACTGAATGTGCAAGTATCCTGAGCAACGTCTGCGTAACAAATAGGCACAAATAATAATCCTATTTTATTGCCACTGTCAAGAGGAAGCTTCAGAAGAAACACAAGGTCATTTATCACAGTACCGACCAAATCATCCCACCTTAGAAAACCTCTGTAACAACGTGGTACAGTATAGCTGTAGTCGTGTAAAATAAAAGTAAAGTACGTGCCTGCTCAGACAGGTATAAAAATCACGTAAAATATGAAGCAGCGCCCAGTGCGCCTGTCAATTTCACACCTGATACAAAGGTATGTTTTAGCCTGGACATGAGATGCGGCAGCTAGAGCATCTTGCACTGCGGCAACTTATGGTACCACAAGACGAGACCTCAGAGCCCTGCGAAAACGCACCGTATACGGTGTGCTGTAATTTTTAAAATTCTAAAGTAAGCGCTCCGCAGACATCTGCTCTTTGCAAATAACAACGCAAGAGTAGCGTCCTATGGCAAGAACTTCAAACAGATAATGTACAACAAGTTCCACATTACAAGCAGCGTAAACAACAAGAAGCAAGTCAAATATGTTCCGAAAAAGAATTCAAGTACTTCTCGGCCAACGCTCATTATTAGATTGTCCAAGACTTGCGTGCATGCTGCAATAGCGACAACGTCTGGTTGAGGTTCGGACGAGTCGGGAACACTATGAAGAGCATCTTCGTGCCGCTGACCGTCATTAGTGCTTGAATTGGCAGCCGTAATCGAGGGCTCTTCCGAGTGCGCCCGATGCAAAAAACAAATCATCGTGGTATTCGGCTCACAATCTTCGTTAACACGAGAAAAAACATTAATCCTCCGTGCACTGAATTCATCGTTCAACAAATGCGGGCTGTTGTCCTCAAACGTGCGCTGTCTTAAGCCCGTTTCATTGCTAATATTCGCCATTGAAGGAGGAATACAAGGTTCTGGGAGTGTTTCGTCATTCGTGTGATTTTTCAATGAATTAGCCGGTGCTGCAAATCCTGTAGAGCATTTGTTAGGCTCTGGGACACCGAGCTGGACGTCCCGGTAGGGCTTCGTGGCCTCTGACGACTCCATCAATAGACCTAGCCTTTGGTGGTAGTATTACAGGTAGTAGGCAAGCCAGTGCAGAGTAGACCTCGCGGGCAACAAGTGCGTTGACGATGCCTCCTAGGGGCTGTCAATGAAGGGCTCCAATACGACGTAGAAGAAGTGGTCCTGAACAAAAGTGAAGTAGAGGTGTTGAAAATAAAGAACTAATAATCAGCGTTCCAACCAATATTACTTCGCGGCACTGAAGTACCATAGGACGCTTGTGAATTCGCGGAATTCGATTCATCAAAGCTTAGAGAAGCAAAGCTTAATCAACTACAAAATTTAAAGGCAGTTTAGATACGGACGTAAAATGTGTCGAAATAGTTGCTGTCAGATCCGATATTTTGCCAGAAAAGAAAAAGAAAACGCGGGCAAGAATCGGAGTGCGTTTACCATCGAAAGACGATAATAAATGAAGTAAATTACAAACAAAACTTTGTTGCTTGTTATATCTATAGCCTCATACACAACCTCAAAAAGTGGCCAGAACGTGCGAAGTAGACAGTTTTTTTCACCCTCAGAAAAACGGGCTAAGATGGGCAAGGCCGTGTATCCTGGTTCTAGAGGAGAGCGAGCCTGTCAGACCAAGCGTGGGAACAAGCTTGTTCCTTGCATCAAAGGGGTGGTGTACTCTCTACCCCCATCATGCGGAAAAAAGTGTACATCGACCAAACAGGCCAGTGTTTAAATGAGCGGCTTATACAGCACGCTCACAAGTCTTTCCGAAGGCATCAGAACACCTCGGTATTCAATGCCGGACTGCGGCTGTTCCCCCTACTTTCAGCATTGTGCTGCGGTTATGTGCCTTCAGAACCAGATTAGCGAAATTTATGAGGCTCCGGCAATGGCAAGGCTGGATAGTGTCTGTGTCAACAGACTTTCAATTTTTTTATCTCTGTTTTATTGTTTCTCATTTTTTTTCAGATACTGTTCAAGTTTATATTGCGTGCTTCCAGCAAATCAAGCTTGTTAGCCAGCGCTGCTGTCTGTCTCCTTTTTCTAGACTTTTTGTTTTTTTACTATTTTTACGTGAATGTTTTGTGCCTAAGCGTTCCGTGTTCGCAGGGTGTGATTGCAGAAGAACGGAGAAGAAAAAAAATAAAAGCAGGTGGTTTAAAGCGAAGGGCACAATTGGCGCACGAGGTGCGCGGACTAGACACTACTTCGGAGCACGAAAGTGGGCGCACTCTTATTGATTGATATGTAGAGTTTAACATCCCAAAACCACCATATGAATATGAGAGACACCGTAGTGGAAGGCTCCGGAAATTTTAACACCTTGGGTTCCTTTTCGTGCGCCCAAATCTGAGCACACGAGCCTACAACACTTCCGCCTCCATCGAAAAAGCAGCCGCTGCAGCCGAGATTTGATCCCGCGACTGGCGGGTCAGCAGCCGAGTACCTTAGCCGCTAGACCTCCGCGGCGGGGCGTGGGAGCACTCTTCAGTGGCTGCTTGAATATTACGATCAGGTCTCGTGTGGCGGCATCGATTCACTGAAAGCGTGCGCAGTAGCTTCTGTTGCACTGTAAATAAGTACACGTGTTTAAGTCCTCGCCCTCGTCTATCTGCATTACCGTCAAGCTATATGGTGATCACCGTCAGTTTCGCTCTCTCATGCGTGTGGCATATCGGGCGTCTGTTTTAAAAAGAACATATCAGAATACATCGTTCTGCAAGTCTGGCTATGCTGCAGTCGAGTAACTAAATTGTATGGATAAATGGGAACCGAAGTTCCAGAGTGCTTTTGTGTGTGTCGGTCACTGCCATGGATGCTGATATTGTTGATGAGACAACTGCACGTCTACAGGTTCCATTCGCTCAGAGGATTAGTTAGGCATTTTTAGGGCTCTCTGGGTGCTCGAACCGAGCAAGAAGCATTGGGAAGTCACTGCAGAATGTAGATCAGCAATCAGTAACTTTCACCGTAAAAGCTACGATATGCCACTGGTGTTGTTTTCGTGACCCACACGGCATGGCAGATGGAGCTTATGGGATCATCGACATATGCTGCTGCACATTTTAAATATCCCCTATTGCTGGAAGGAGTCGTTCGTAAGACTGTTGATACAAAGCTTTTGTGCAATTTAGACTACCATTGCAGGTATATAATTCAACGCAGCATGAGTAGGACATAATTACACGGATAAAATCCAGGGATAAATATCTGAGGTCACTCGCTTGCCTGGCATTTAATGCATCACTCTAAATATTCGACCTCCTAGGTAAGCCGTGTCAGTCCTCTATACGTAAGCCGTAGTGCACACATCCTGTCCTACGACATTAGGAAGGTTTAGAATACTGTTTCCAAGCGCTGCGGGCGTTGCAGGCGCCATAAGAGCTTTATAATAGCATTTGCCCTGATACGAACCGCAACGCACGATCGCAGCGACACTATAGCCTTGAAACCAGCGCTTTTGGGCCACATGCGGGACGCCATCACCGCCCGTAGCTTTGAAACCAGCGCTTGTGGGCCACGTGCGGGTGGCCATCACCGCATGCAATTTCGAATTTTCTGCGTGCGGTCCGTGAACACGAACACCGACTCGCGTTACGACGCATGCGCAGTGGCAGCGACCGCACCGCAAGGCCTCGCGGTGCGCTACTCTTAAACTTTCTAATACTGTAATTACTTATAAAAGGTTCTGGTTCACGTGGGTGAAGGCTGTTCGCAGCACATTTTTCATTCTCGTAATTCTGTGATGAGACGACAGGAAATCGTTCCCGATATACAAACAGCACAAGTATTTCCGTACTCACGCTAGTATTCTTGAGGAAGAACGCCCACGTCCGTTTGACCCACGAGGCCTCTAGTGCACAAATGAAGGCAAGTCGAAACCTGGAAGCTTTTATAGCCAGTCAAGTCTGAGCTATCGGGGTTAATCAAAGATAGCATAACTGAAAGAGCACATCTGAGCCAGTTTTTGTACATCGAAGTAGATATGTGTAGGGTGTAATATACCATAGCGCTTAGAGACACGCGTCTAAAGTGTATTTTTCTCTGCTTTGCTGATTTCGTAATCACTGTCTACGAATGTGGATAAGACGCGGGAACTTTGTTGTCACTGTAGCTTGTATACCAAAATTAATCGATGAAATTCGAGGTAGATACCCGTACTACAGAGCACTAACTTTCAGAATGGAACACTCTCTTGTGTGCGTATGCTTCTTGTGTTCCGCAGGTTCGTTTCGTTGCAAAAACTACGGGTAAGTTTGACCAACAAGCTCAGTCTTGGAACTTAGCGATGTTCTCTTTTGGCTGCTGATAATGTTGACCTTTAGCACCTCTTAAAGGTGGTGCTGCGTGCAGTGTATGAACTGAAGCTTTACTAAATACACGTTATAAGAAAAAGAAAAGCTCTGTATTTGCTTCATTTTGTGCTGAACAGTCTAACCAAAATCTGAAAGAACTACATAAGGGTTCTTGACCGACAGACGTGGACAATGCAAGAGATGTTTAGAGGTCAGCCGGGACGACTCAGAAGGTTAGCTGTGGGAAGAGAGTGGGTTGCCGGCGTTCTGCTGGGAGTCACAAAAGATTGCCCCGCGTATCGCCGGTTTCCAAGCCCTTATGTAAGGTGTGCCAAAACCAACATGGAGTGCTCTAAACATCGCGGAGAAACTGAAACGCCATGTCGACTGCCATAACGTCACTGGCAGTTCCGCTGGCCGTAGTGTGGCATATTGCTATCACAGCCGTTTGGGATTGATACTCATAGTAAACGTTTTCAACTCGTACTGAATGATTTTTGTATTTAAGCGTTTGTCACGGGGCAGTGACGTGGACAAAGGGAGCAGACTCGTTGATCAGATAAAACTGTTTATTCGGTCAAACTTGTGTCTAAAAACTGAACGTCAAACTTCAACTACGCACGAGCACTGATAGCAGTGACCAGAGCGTCGGCCGGCGATAAACTGACAAGCGACAAAGCGCCACGGCATTTATACATGTGTCGTCGGATATTCCAGCCTTATCGCTGGTCTTCGCGCAATCTCTAGAAGAATCTCTAGTGTTCGTGTCTAGCGGGCAATAGTAACAGAACAATCTACAATGATTGCGAATATTCTCCAACAATGACGCGCAGTTTGCGTTGAGCATTCCTAACCGAGGCATTGTGGATGAAACCAAACCAAAGTGAAAATAAAAAACGTGCGTGGCGTTGCCCCCCTTTGAAGAAGCATCGTCCCGATGTTTACATCATATCATACACTCTAAGTATAACAACAATAAATAGAGTGCAATAATAAACGAGTTCAAGCAATGAAGCAGAATAACAGAAAAATATCAACAAATTATAGAGTCCTTGAGTTGATGAAGGCGCATGAAATGGCTGGAGGCGTACGACATGAACAACTTCAGGTAGTTCACAGCACTATTCAGAGTTGGTAATGCCGTCGGAGACAACCTCATTGTCCGAGACGTGGAACTACCCTGTACTGCCCGAAGTATTCTAGCAGAAGGTTTTCACTGAGTTCAAGACGATGTATCGGCGTCCATAGCGAAAGATTGTAATGGCGGCTGTCGACCATCTGTTGGTTCTTAATGCGGAGACGGGTGAGTTGTGCGTCTCCGGCGCGCTCAGGGTAGACAGTAACGTCGAGGTTTTCTTCATCAGCAACGTTGAGCAGCATGGCGTCGAGCGTCGTAAACGGGTTCCTTCCGTAGATCAACTTGTATGGCGACAACTTCGTCGTCTCCTGCAGCGCCGTGTTGTATGCGAAGGTCACGTGCAGAAAGATGGCGTCTCACGTCTAGTTTTCGACGTCAACGTACGTGACCCTAATGTCGGCAATTGTCTAATTTAGCACGTTGGTAAGGCCGCCGGTCTGTGGATAGTACGCTGTCATCCGTCGGTTGGTTTTCTGGCTGTATGCTAAGATAACCTAACTTATTACCACAGTGAGGGCTGTACCTCTGTCGGTAAACAGGACCTCTGGGGCCCCATAAGGCAGGATGATGTTCTCGATGAATAAATTTGCTACCTCTGCGACGCAGCCTTTGGGCAGAACCATTGACTGCTTAAGGCGTTTTGCTGGCCGCGATGTATCCACGTCGAGCTTGCGTTGAGTTGCAGCAGGTTTGTAAGGCTTCATCGAGTCATCGTCCGCGGCGGTTTTTCGGTGGTTCGCTGTACAGCAACAACACCTCGATCAATTGCTGCCCTTTGTTTTCCTGATACAGGCTAGGCGACCGGCTATGGTTTGGGCCGATGTACTGCCGACGGTGCCACGAAATGTCACAGGTCGGTGTGGGTGATGAGATTCTCGGGATCTTCTCTGCACTCCGCCCCAATAGTCGGTGACGTCACATGGTCTTCCAGCCCGCTGTGAACACGCCGCGTCGATTGCACAACTAGGTAGTCTTATCTGGTGATACTGGCAGCAGTGGTACGAGTGCCCGGCTTCACTACAGTGGTAATGCAGTGGGCGGTGGTGTGGGGTTACGCCAGACACCGGTCTCCTTAGAAGCGTAGTGCTGGGCGGCAGGTGGGCGGTATGGCGTCGGTGGTGGCGGCGGTGGTGTGTGGTGGTAGAACAGTAGTGGGGCAGTGGCCTGACGCGGGCGTGGACGAACGTTCCGGCACACTGCAGTGGCGTAACTCTTAGCTTCCGCTTCGTGCTGCGGTACTTCAGGGATTCTAACTGACTGCTGCATTTCTTCGTGGACAATTGAGGCTGCTTCGAAGGTAACAGCTTGCATGGCTCCTCCCGCAAGATCACTTGCTGGTCCCGTGCACGTCGTTGGTGCTAAAAGCTATGGCCCAGTTGAATGACTTGCGGAAGCTGTACTGCGTTGTCCGCATCTCAAGCACCTTTGGCGTAGTCGTGGCCTCGGTAAGAAATGTATTGGCAGTTTTAGGCGGGTTCCGGACAAGCCCCACAAACAGGTCTTGCTTAACCCCTATCTAGCATAAGAAACACAAACTTCTTCTCGACCTTGTTGGGCCCGGCGTGACAATAAAGCTGGCTAATATCTTCGACGAAGATATTCAGGCTTTCGTAAGAAAGTTCCACCTGTGTCTCCAGCAAGGTGGCGGCCCTTTCCTTGCAGACGGTGCTCGTGAATGAGCTAAGTAACGTAGTTCGAAAAAGATCCCAGGTTCTTAGCGTAGAATCGCAGTTGCATATCCACGCCTTCGCAACGTGTTCCAGGTAGAAGAAGACGGGGTATAGTTTTTCTTCATTGTCGCAACTGCAGGTCAAGCTTATTCATTATTATTTTATGTAAAAAGACGGGTTACTTAATACATACAGAATCAGGAAGTCCCAAAGTACAGGACTGTCAGGGGGAGCTTCTTTAATTAGTGGCGTACAATGAAATGTAACATCAATAAAAAGTGCAAAAAGTAACAAACACAATCAAAGTGATCTTGACATAAAATGTATTTACCATAAAAATTATATACAATTTTTAAAATACCAATACAGAACGGTGAATTGACGTTGAAAATAAATTTATTACAGATGAACGAAAGCTTACAATCACAATAGGTTTTGATGTTGTGTTGAAAACATTGCAGCACGTGACCTAATGATGATGTTGGTGCTTTGTGGCGCAATGGTCATTTGATGACCAAAGAGCGCCAGTTCATAAGGCAATAAACGTGAACAATGATTGTGATTAGCGTCTGTATAAGGTCCTTGAAATGCCTCATCCTAAGGCGGGTAAAAACATAGAAGTAATAAAATCATGAGCATGCCGTGAAAAGTGTGTGGTGCTAATGAATGACAAAAGTTTGTTATAGTAAAAACCATGGTGGGCACGTTTGGCATAAGCACTAGTGCCTCGATTGTTCCCAACCTTGCGTCCAAGGGCCGTGAGGCAAGTGCTTTGTTGAGTGCAGCCACCACAGCGGAGACATCTCTGGAGATGTCGTACTACGGAATGCCCGGGTATAAGATATGGAAAGTACGAATTTCTTTTAAAGCCACCAACAATAATTTATGACTAAAAAGTGGTTCCCTACCAACGAGCATTGCAGGATGTTTTTGTATCTGTTGTCGGTAGGGCAATGGAAAGTGTTGTCTTCGTAGCTTGTCTAATTCTTTGCAGTGTATCAGAATGTGAAGTACGGTGAGTGATTTTCCACATCTGTCACACAAAGCTGGAACACCCCAGATAAAAGAAATGAATGTGTTGTGTGTGTATGGCCTGTTCTTAACCTTGTAAGAATTACTTCAACGCGGCGTGATTTTGATACTGGCGGCCAATGACCAAGTTGCGGCATGATGACATGCAATTTATTCCCTGCGTGTGTGTCCCATGTGCTCTGCCAATAACCCCTGAGCTTTTGCTTTAGAACACCTTTCAAGTCGAATGCAGGAATTGGTACCGAAGTGTTGATAGCGGTTTTGTTGGCGAATCGAGCTAGCTGGTCTACCAGAAGATTGCCTTGTATTTCGCGGTGTCCTGGCGCCCAGCCGTCTTTGACATGCTGCTTGAATGAGTAGACTGTGCATAAAAGCGAATAAAGCGAGACAAGGACCGGTTTTTTGTGCTTCTAAATTGTTTTCAGAGCTTTTTCTACGCTTAGGAATTATGTATATATTATTGCCTTCTGTAGTTTCATTTGTTTAATGTGTTTAACAGCCGCAAGTATCGCAAAAGCTTCGCCAGTAAAAATGCTTGTATCAGAGTGCACAATGCCGGCTTCCGAAAAGGATGGACCGACGGCTACGTACGAGACAGAAGTGTTAGACTTAAAAGCATCCGTAAAGAACTCAGCACATGTGTATTTATGTTGTAGTTCAAGAAAGTATGTCTGGATGTGTGCAATTGGTGCATGCTTCGTAACCTCTAAGAAAGACACGTCGCAATCTATCGCCTGCTACTGCCATGGTGGCAGGCATACTACGGGAGCCACCAAATCGTGTTCGAGTGGCACACCGGTTTCCTTCACTAGGCCTCTTACACGGAGTGAGTAGGGCTGTCTCATGGAAGGCCGTTTATCAAACACAGCAAGGCTTGACATGTCATTATTTGTGGAATGTGATGGGTGATCTTTTTCTGCGTTTACATTAAAATATTATTTAAAAGACATGTAACATCTCTGTAGGAGGAGCGACCATTTGTTCGAATCCACGTACAGGCTCTCTACGGGGCTTGTGTGACCAGCCCCCGTAGAGAGGCGGATGCCTAGATGTTGAACAGGGTCAAGCATTTTGAGGGCAGTAGGTCTCGCAGACTGATATGCTATTGCCCCATAGTCTAGGTGGGTCTGTACGAGGCTTTTATACAAATTCATTAAAAACTTCTTGTCGCTTTCTCACGTAGTGCGTGACAACACTTTTAGAATGTTCATAGATTTTATGCACTTGTTTTTTTATATTTTTCATGTGTGGTATGAAAGAGGTACGGGGCTCACGCGTCCGCAGCACGTGTAGGTGAGCTCTGCACATATCTGCCTATAACTTTAGCAATTTTAGTTCTAGGAGGGTCAGAGTGGTGTCTATTTGTTTGTGAAAATACAAGAAGTTCAACCGCTACAATTACTGCTATTACAAACGAAAATTTCAAATTTTAGGAACGGAAAACCGTGTGAATTTGTGAAAACAGCAACAGTCGGACCACGTGCTTTTTCGATTGCTTGTAGCTTCGTTAATCTTCTTCCGGGAAACTTCTTATAAAGTTGAAAGTTCTTAGGGTTGACCTGACGCTACTGAAGTTTGATCAGGCTAGGTTTAATATATCCAGAGTTTTTCCGCAATCAAAATTAAGCCTAATCACTAAAAAGAATAAATTGGTTATATCACCTCGCAAACGCATTTAAATTTTGTCCGCTTAATATAATAATAAACCACACCCCATAGGCTACCAGGAGGCCCCATTTCGTACCTTCTAGGCCCTTAATTGAGGTGGTAATCAGCAAAAAGCTCATTTCATTAAAACAAAATTTCAAAAAAGCTACAAACGCCACCAAAAATAGCTAATATCTGCTTTTAGAACACAACAGTCCGGTTTTTTCTGTGTAAAAATAATCTTGATAACTTAAGTTAACCAGAAGATACAGAGTTAGAAAGAATATAACGAAAACCGCTAGTAAACGTGTGGTGCCCGCGTCTTCCCTCGCTCAGAGGAGGAGGGTGGCTCACTGCTCGGGAGAAAGGTACGCCCGTCAGATCAGTTTTGAACCACGTGTTTTTTTTCTTTTTTTCCTTACGATCACTTTTAACTTTGCTAATAACCTACCGGGAAACTTCTAACTCATACAGTGCAAAGCCCTAACTGTAGACTTGTCGCCGCTCAGGTTTCATCAGGACAAGAGTAATAGTACAGGAACTATTTCGTGACCAAAATTAAGCATAATCACTAAAAGATTAATTTGGTAACACCACGTCAAAAACGAATATAAATTTTGTCCGCTTAATATAATAATAAACAGCACCCCATAGGCTAATCGGAGGCCCAACTCTGTACTCTCTAGACACTTAATTAGGGGGTAATCAGCAGAAATCTCATTTCATTAAAACATTTTTATAAAAATAACAACAAACTTGACTGATACACCGCTGAAACCTACATTTAGAGCATAACAATCCGGGTGCGGCGATGGCGTAGTGACTAGAGCATCCGTCTCGCATTCAAGAGTTCCGTGGTTCAAAACCCGGGCCGCGCAGTTCCCAACCGGAAAAAAAAAATCCGCGTGTTGATGGAACTGCATTAAGAGGCCTGGGGTGCGGCCTCACCGGTAACCACCACCGGGAACGCACTTCCTCACCAAAGAAGAATTGGCCACCCTGGTGCAGTATCTGGCCACTATCTCCAACATGCATACGTCAAATAACTCACGGCCCTCAGTTCCCAGCAGCTGCGAAGCAACTGACCACGGCAGCGGTCAGATCTGCAACGCAGCAGAGCGTGCTAAGAATCTCTGGACTACAGGCCGCCTTTGAAACCTGAACTTGGCAACATTTAACGCTAGAACCTTATCTAGTGAGGGAAGTCTAGCTGTACTATTCGTGGAGCTAGAGGGTGTTAAATGGGATAGAATAGGGCTCAGTGAGGTTATGAGGACAGCTGAGGCCTATACTGTGCTACAGAATGGGCACGTCTTTTGCTATCGGGGCTTGGCAGACAGAAGAGAACTGGGAGTGGGGTTCCTGATTCACAGAAACATAGCTGGCAACATAGAGGAATACTATAGCATAAATGAAAGGGTGGTAGGTATTGTAATTAAACTGAATAAAAAATAAAAGATGAAGGTAGTACAGGCTTACGCGCCTACATCCAACCATGATGACGCTTCAGTTGAAAGCTTCTATGAAGACGTGGAATCGGCAATGAGTAAGGTAAAAACACAGTATACTATAGTGATGGGCGACTTTAATGCAAAGGTAGGGAAGATGCAGGCTGGAGACCAGGCAGTAGGAGATTATGGCATCAGCACTAGAAACGCCAGAGGAGAGCTACTAGTAAAATTCGCAGAACGCAATAATTTGCGGATTTTGAATACTTTCTACCGAAAACAAGAAAACCGCAAGTGGACATGGAGGAGCCCTAATGACGAAAATAAGAACGAAATAGAGTTTATAATGACTGCACACTCAGGAATTGTGCAGGATGTGGGAGTGGTTGGCAAGGTACGATGCAGTGACCATAGAGTGGTATGGTCTCGAATTCGCCTAGACTTGAAGAAGGAACGACAGAAACTTATACGCAAGAAGCCAATCAATGAGCTATCACTGAGAGGGAAAGTACAGGAATTCAGAGTGTCGCTGCAGAACAGGTACTCGGCTCTTAGTGAGGAAACGAACCTTAGCGTAGATAGAAGAATTATAATCTAACGAGTATCATTACGGAGTGTGCAGTGGAAGTTGGAGGCAGGGTAGTTAGACAGGACACTGGCAAGCTTTCCCAGTAAACGAAGAACCTAATTAAGAAGCGTCAAAGCATGAAAGTGTCAAGTACAACAGACAAAAATGTACTGGCAGAGCTTTCAAAGTGGAATAATAGGCGTGAAGTATGCGATGTAAGAAGGTATAACATGGAGAGAATTGAACACGCTCTGAAAAACGGAGGAAGCGTCAAAGCAGTGAAGAGGAAACTTTGGATAAGCAAAAGTCGGATGTATGCACTAAGGGACAAAGAAGGCAAAATAACTACCAATATGGATAGGATAGTTAAAATAGCGGAGGAGTTTTACAGAGATCTGTACAGTAGCCGAGACAACCACGGCCTTAATACTATAAGAACTAGAAGTAACCCAAAAGACACCCCACCAGTAAAGATGAAGAAGTCAGAAAAGCTTTGGAGAGCATGCAAAGAGGCAAAGCTGCAGGTGAGGATCAGTTAACATCAGATCTGCTGAAAGATGGAGGACAGATTCTGTTAGAAAAACTAGCCACCCTGTTTACGAGGTGTCTCCTGACGGAAAGGGTACCAGAGTCTTGGAAGAGCGC